>NW_027175201.1:900000-1083570 GCF_028021215.1 Eschrichtius robustus
GGCTTAGGGTACGGGTTCGGGTACGGGTTCGTTTACGGCGTAGGGTATGGGTTAGGGTTAGGGTTAGGGTTAGTTTGAGGGTTAGGGCTCCGTTTAGGGTACGGGTTAGGATTAGGGTAAGTGTTAGGGTTAGGGTAGGGGTTAGGGTTAGGGTACGCGTTAGGGTTAGGGTAGTTATTAAACCTATCCCACTCTCTAGATACCCCTTAGCACGTCAAGGAATATTATTTGGGGGTCCAGCCATGGAGAAGAGTTTAGACACTAGGAGAAGATAAGGAACACACCCAGTATCCTGAAATCACATTAGGATTCTCTTTTTAACCTGTTCCTTAATACACTAGTGCTTAGGAAATCTATTGGAGGCAGAAGCAGTCAAGGGTAGCTTAGGGTTAGGGTTAGGGTTAGGGTTAGGTTTAGGGTACGGCTTAGGGTACGGGTTCGGGTACGGGTTCGGGTACGGGTTTGGGTACGGCGTAGGGTATGGGTTAGGGTTAGGGTTAGGGTTAGTTTGAGGGTTAGGGCTCGGTTTAGGGTATGGGTTAGGATTAGTGTACGTGTTAGGGTTAGGGTAGAGGTTAGGGTTAGGGTATGCGTTAGGGTTATGGTAGTTATTAAACCTATCCCACTCTCTAGATACCCCTTAGCACGTCAAGGAATATTATTTGGCGGTCCAGCCATGGAGAAGAGTTTAGATACTAGGAGAAGATAAGGAACACACCCATTATCAAGAAATCACATTAGGATTCTCTTTTTAACCTGTTCCTTAAAACACTAGTGCTTAGGAAATCTATTGGAGGCAGAAGCAGTCAAGGGTAGCTTAGGGTTAAGGTTAGGGTTATTCTTAGGGTAAGGATTAGGGTACGGGTTCAGGTACGGCATAGGGTATGGGTTAGGGTTAGGGTTAGGGTTAGTTTGAGGGTTAGGGCTCCGTTTAGGGTACGGGTTAGGATTAGGGTAAGTGTTAGGGTTAGGGTAGTGGTTAGGGTTAGGGTACGCGTTAGGGTTAGGGTAGTTATTAAACCTATCCCACTCTCTAGATACCCCTTAGCACGTCAAGGAATATTATTTGGTGGTCAAGCCATGGAGAAGAGTTTAGACACTAGGAGAAGATAAGGAACACACCCATTATCAAGAAATCACATTAGGATTCTCTTTTTAACCTGTTCCTTAAAACACTAGTGCTTAGGAAATCTATTGGAGGCAGAAGCAGTCAAGGGTAGCTTAGGGTTAGGGTTAGGGTTAGGGTTAGGGTTAGGGTACGGCTTAGGGTACGGGTTCGGGTACGGGTTCGTGTACGCTGTAGGGTATGGGTTAGGGTTAGTGTTAGGGTTAGTTTGAAGGTTAGGGCTCGGTTTAGGGTACGGGTTAGGATTAGGGTTCGTGTTAGGGTTAGGGTAGGGGTTAGGGTTAGGGTACGCGTTAGGGTTAGGGTAGTTATTAAACCTATCCCACTCTCTAGATACCCCTTAGCACGTCAAGGAATATTATTTGGGGGTCCAGCCATGGAGAAGAGTTTAGACACTAGAAGATAAGGAACACACCCATTATCAAGAAATCACATTAGGATTCTCTTTTTAACCTGTTCCTTAAAACACTAGTGCTTAGGAAATCTATTGGAGGCAGAAGCAGTCAAGGGTAGCTTAGGGTTAGTGTTAGGGTTAGGGCTAGGGTTAGGACACGGCTTAGGGTACAGGTTCGGGTACGGGTTCGTGTACGGCGTAGGGTATGGGTTTGGGTTAGGGTTAGGGTTAGTTTGAAGGTTAGGGCTCGGTTTAGGGTACGGGTTAGGATTAGGGTTCGTGTTAGGGTTAGGGTAGGGGTTAGGGTTAGGGTACGCGTTAGGGTTAGGGTAGTTATTAAACCTATCCCACTCTCTAGATACCCCTTAGCACGTCAAGGAATATTATTTGGGGGTCCAGCCATGGAGAAGAGTTTAGACACTAGGAGAAGATAAGGAACACACCCATTATCCTGAAATCACATTAGGATTCTCTTTTTAACCTGTTCCTTAATACACTAGTGCTTAGGAAATCTATTGGAGGCAGAAGCAGTCAAGGGTAGCTTAGGGTTAGGGTTAGGGTTAGGGTTAGGTTTAGGGTACGGCTTAGGGTACGGGTTCGGGTACGGGTTCGGGTACGGGTTTGGGTACGGCGTAGGGTATGGGTTAGGGTTAGGGTTAGGGTTAGTTTGAGGGTTAGGGCTCGGTTTAGGGTATGGGTTAGGATTAGTGTACGTGTTAGGGTTAGGGTAGAGGTTAGGGTTAGGGTATGCGTTAGGGTTATGGTAGTTATTAAACCTATCCCACTCTCTAGATACCCCTTAGCACGTCAAGGAATATTATTTGGCGGTCCAGCCATGGAGAAGAGTTTAGACACTAGGAGAAGATAAGGAACACACCCATTATCAAGAAATCACATTAGGATTCTCTTTTTAACCTGTTCCTTAAAACACTAGTGCTTAGGAAATCTATTGGAGGCAGAAGCAGTCAAGGGTAGCTTAGGGTTAAGTTTAGGGTTATTCTTAGGGTAAGGATTAGGGTACGGGTTCGGGTACGGCATAGGGTATGGGTTAGGGTTAGGGTTAGGGTTAGTTTGAGGGTTAGGGCTCCGTTTACGGTACGGGTTAGGATTAGGGTAGGTGTTAGGGTTAGGGTACGCGTTAGGGTTAGGGTAGTTATTAAACCTATCCCACTCTCTAGATACCCCTTAGCACGTCAAGGAATATTATTTGGGGGTCCAGCCATGGAGAAGAGTTTAGACACTAGGAGAAGATAAGGAACACACCCATTATCCTGAAATCACATTAGGATTCTCTTTTTAACCTGTTCCTTAATATACTAGTTCTTAGGAAATCTATTGGAGGCAGAAGCAGTCAAGGGTAGCTTAGGGTTAGGGTTACGGTGAGGGTTAGGGTTAGGGTATGGCTTAGGGTACGGGTTCGGGTACGGGTTCGTTTACGGCGTAGGGTATGGGTTAGGGTTAGGGTTAGGGTTAGTTTGAGGGTTAGGGCTCCGTTTAGGGTACGGGTTAGGATTAGGGTAAGTGTTAGGGTAGGGGTTAGGGTTAGGGTACGCGTTAGGGTTAGGGTAGTTATTAAACCTATCCCACTCTCTAGATACCCCTTAGCACGTCAAGGAATATTATTTGGGGGTCCAGCCATGGAGAAGAGTTTATACACTAGGAGAAGATAAGGAACACACCCATTATCCTGAAATCACATTAGGATTCTCTTTTTAACCTGTTCCTTAATACACTAGTGCTTAGGAAATCTATTGGAGGCAGAAGCAGTCAAGGGTAGCTTAGTGTTAGGGTTACGGTTAGGGTTAGGTTTAGGGTATGGCTTAGGGTACGGGTTCGGGTACGGGTTCGGGTACCCCGTAGGGTATGGGTTAGGGTTAGGGTTAGGGTTAGTTTGAGGGTTAGGGCTCGGTTTAGGGTACGTGTTAGGATTAGGGTACGTGTTAGGGTTAGGGTAGGGGTTAGGGTTAGGGTACGCGTTAGGGTTAGGGTAGTTATTAAACCTATCCCACTCTCTAGATACCCCTTAGCACGTCAAGTAATATTATTTGGGTGTCCAGCCATGGAGAAGAGTTTAGACACTAGAAGAAGATAAGGAACACACCCATTATCAAGAAATCACATTAGGATTCTCTTTTTAACCTGTTCCTTAAAACACTAGCGCTTAGGAAATCTATTGGAGGCAGAAGCAGTCAAGGGTAGATTAGGGTTAAGGTTAGGGTTATTGTTAGGGTAAGGATTAGGGTACGGGTTCGGGTACGGCATAGGGTATGGGTTAGGGTTAGGGTTAGGGTTAGTTTGAGGGTTAGGGCTCGGTTTAGGGTACGGGTTAGGAGTAGGGTACGTGTTAGGGTTAGGGTTAGGGTACGCGTTAGGGTTAGGGTAGTTATTAAACCTATCCCACTCCCTAGATACCCCTTAGCACGTCAAGGAATATTATTTGGGGGTCCAGCCATGGAGAAGAGTTTAGACAGTAGGAGAAGATAAGGAACACACCCATTATCAAGAAATCACATTAGGATTCTCTTTTTAACCTGTTCCTTAAAACACTAGTGCTTAGGAAATGTATTGGAGGCAGAAGCAGTCAAGGGTAGCTTAGGGTTAGGGTTAGGGTTAGGGTTAGGGTTAGGGTACGGCTTAGGGTACGGGTTCGGGTACGGGTTCGGGTACGGCGTAGGGTATGGGTTAGGGTTAGGGTTAGGGTTAGTTTGAGGGTTAGGGCTCCGTTTAGGTTACGGGTTAGGATTAGGGTACGTGTTAGGGTTAGGGTAGGGGTTAGGGTTAGGGTACGCGTTAGGGTTAGGGTAGTTATTAAACCTATCCCACTCTCTAGATACCCCTTAGCACGTCAAGGAATATTATTTGGGGGTCCAGCCATGGAGAAGAGTTTAGACACTAGGAGAAGATAAGGAACACACCCATTATCAAGAAATCACATTAGGATTCTCTTTTTAACCTGTTCCTTAAAACACTAGTGCTTAGGAAATCTATTGGAGGCAGAAGCAGTCAAGGGTAGCTTAGGGTTAGGGTTAGGGTTAGGGCTAGGGTTAGGACACGGCTTAGGGTACGGGTTCGGGTACGGGTTCGTGTACGGCGTAGGGTATGGGTTTGGGTTAGGGTTAGGGTTAGTTTGAAGGTTAGGGCTCGGTTTAGGGTACGGGTTAGGATTAGGGTTCGTGTTAGGGTTAGGGTAGGGGTTAGGGTTAGGGTACGCGTTAGGGTTAGGGTAGTTATTAAACCTATCCCACTCTCTAGATACCCCTTAGCACGTCAAGGAATATTATTTGGGGGTCCAGCCATGGAGAAGAGTTTAGACACTAGGAGAAGATAAGGAACACACCCATTATCCTGAAATCACATTAGGATTCTCTTTTTAACCTGTTCCTTAATACACTAGTGCTTAGGAAATCTATTGGAGGCAGAAGCAGTCAAGGGTAGCTTAGGGTTAGGGTTAGGGTTAGGGTTAGGTTTAGGGTACGGCTTAGGGTACGGGTTCGGGTACGGGTTCGGGTACGGGTTTGGGTACGGCGTAGGGTATGGGTTAGGGTTAGGGTTAGGGTTAGTTTGAGGGTTAGGGCTCGGTTTAGGGTATGGGTTAGGATTAGTGTACGTGTTAGGGTTAGGGTAGAGGTTAGGGTTAGGGTATGCGTTAGGGTTATGGTAGTTATTAAACCTATCCCACTCTCTAGATACCCCTTAGCACGTCAAGGAATATTATTTGGCGGTCCAGCCATGGAGAAGAGTTTAGACACTAGGAGAAGATAAGGAACACACCCATTATCAAGAAATCACATTAGGATTCTCTTTTTAACCTGTTCCTTAAAACACTAGTGCTTAGGAAATCTATTGGAGGCAGAAGCAGTCAAGGGTAGCTTAGGGTTAAGTTTAGGGTTATTCTTAGGGTAAGGATTAGGGTACGGGTTCGGGTACGGCATAGGGTATGGGTTAGGGTTAGCGTTAGGGTTAGTTTGAGGGTTAGGGCTCCGTTTACGGTACGGGTTAGGATTAGGGTAGGTGTTAGGGTTAGGGTACGCGTTAGGGTTAGGGTAGTTATTAAACCTATCCCACTCTCTAGATACCCCTTAGCACGTCAAGGAATATTATTTGGGGGTCCAGCCATGGAGAAGAGTTTAGACACTAGGAGAAGATAAGGAACACACCCATTATCCTGAAATCACATTAGGATTCTCTTTTTAACCTGTTCCTTAATATACTAGTTCTTAGGAAATCTATTGGAGGCAGAAGCAGTCAAGGGTAGCTTAGGGTTAGGGTTACGGTGAGGGTTAGGGTTAGGGTATGGCTTAGGGTACGGGTTCGGGTACGGGTTCGTTTACGGCGTAGGGTATGGGTTAGGGTTACGGTTAGGGTTAGTTTGAGGGTTAGGGCTCCGTTTAGGGTACGGGTTAGGATTAGGGTAAGTGTTAGGGTAGGGGTTAGGGTTAGGGTACGCGTTAGGGTTAGGGTAGTTATTAAACCTATCCCACTCTCTAGATACCCCTTAGCACGTCAAGGAATATTATTTGGGGGTCCAGCCATGGAGAAGAGTTTATACACTAGGAGAAGATAAGGAACACACCCATTATCCTGAAATCACATTAGGATTCTCTTTTTAACCTGTTCCTTAATACACTAGTGCTTAGGAAATCTATTGGAGGCAGAAGCAGTCAAGGGTAGCTTAGTGTTAGGGTTACGGTTAGGGTTAGGTTTAGGGTATGGCTTAGGGTACGGGTTCGGGTACGGGTTCGGGTACCCCGTAGGGTATGGGTTAGGGTTAGGGTTAGGGTTAGTTTGAGGGTTAGGGCTCGGTTTAGGGTACGTGTTAGGATTAGGGTACGTGTTAGGGTTAGGGTAGGGGTTAGGGTTAGGGTACGCGTTAGGGTTAGGGTAGTTATTAAACCTATCCCACTCTCTAGATACCCCTTAGCACGTCAAGTAATATTATTTGGGTGTCCAGCCATGGAGAAGAGTTTAGACACTAGAAGAAGATAAGGAACACACCCATTATCAAGAAATCACATTAGGATTCTCTTTTTAACCTGTTCCTTAAAACACTAGCGCTTAGGAAATCTATTGGAGGCAGAAGCAGTCAAGGGTAGATTAGGGTTAAGGTTAGGGTTATTGTTAGGGTAAGGATTAGGGTACGGGTTCGGGTACGGCATAGGGTATGGGTTAGGGTTAGGGTTAGGGTTAGTTTGAGGGTTAGGGCTCGGTTTAGGGTACGGGTTAGGAGTAGGGTACGTGTTAGGGTTAGGGTTAGGGTACGCGTTAGGGTTAGGGTAGTTATTAAACCTATCCCACTCCCTAGATACCCCTTAGCACGTCAAGGAATATTATTTGGGGGTCCAGCCATGGAGAAGAGTTTAGACAGTAGGAGAAGATAAGGAACACACCCATTATCAAGAAATCACATTAGGATTCTCTTTTTAACCTGTTCCTTAAAACACTAGTGCTTAGGAAATGTATTGGAGGCAGAAGCAGTCAAGGGTAGCTTAGGGTTAGGGTTAGGGTTAGGGTTAGGGTTAGGGTACGGCTTAGGGTACGGGTTCGGGTACGGGTTCGGGTACGGCGTAGGGTATGGGTTAGGGTTAGGGTTAGGGTTAGTTTGAGGGTTAGGGCTCCGTTTAGGTTACGGGTTAGGATTAGGGTACGTGTTAGGGTTAGGGTAGGGGTTAGGGTTAGGGTACGCGTTAGGGTTAGGGTAGTTATTAAACCTATCCCACTCTCTAGATACCCCTTAGCACGTCAAGGAATATTATTTGGGGGTCCAGCCATGGAGAAGAGTTTAGACACTAGGAGAAGATAAGGAACACACCCATTATCAAGAAATCACATTAGGATTCTCTTTTTAACCTGTTCCTTAAAACACTAGTGCTTAGGAAATCTATTGGAGGCAGAAGCAGTCAAGGGTAGCTTAGGGTTAGGGTTAGGGTTAGGGCTAGGGTTAGGACACGGCTTAGGGTACGGGTTCGGGTACGGGTTCGTGTACGGCGTAGGGTATGGGTTTGGGTTAGGGTTAGGGTTGGTTTGAAGCTTAGGGCTCGGTTTAGGGTATGGGTTAGGATTAGGGTTCGTGTTAGGGTTAGGGTAGGGGTTAGGGTTAGGGTACGCGTTAGGGTTAGGGTAGTTATTAAACCTATCCCACTCTCTAGATACCCCTTAGCACGTCAAGGAATATTATTTGGGGGTCCAGCCATGGAGAAGAGTTTAGACACTAGGAGAAGATAAGGAACACACCCATTATCCTGAAATCACATTAGGATTCTCTTTTTACCCTGTTCCTTAATACACTAGTGCTTAGGAAATCTATTGGAGGCAGAAGCAGTCAAGGGTAGCTTAGGGTTAGGGTTACGGTTAGGGTTAGGGTTAGGGTATGGCTTAGGGTACGGGTTCGGATACGGGTTCGGGTACGGCGTAGGGTATGGGTTAGGGTTAGGGTTAGGGTTAGTTTGAGGGTTAGGGCTCCGTTTAGGGTACGGGTTAGGATTAGGGTACGTGTTAGGGTTAGGGTAGGGGTTAGGGTTAGGGTACGCGTTAGGGTTAGGGTAGTTATTAAACCTATCCCACTCTCTAGATAACCCTTAGCACGTCAAGGAATATTATTTGGGGGTCCCGCCATGGAGAAGAGTTTAGACACTAGGAGAAGATAAGGAACACACCCATTATCAAGAAATCACATTAGGATTCTCTTTTTAACCTGTTCCTTAAAACACTAGTGCTTAGGAAATCTATTGGAGGCAGAAGCAGTCAAGGGTAGCTTAGGGTTAGGGTTAGGGTTAGGGTACAGCTTAGGGTACGGGTTCGGTTACGGGTTCGGGTACGGGTTCGGGTACGGCGTAGGGTATGGGTTAGGTTTAGGGTTAGGGTTAGTTTGAGGGATAGGGCTCGGTTTAGGTTACGGGTTAGGATTAGGGTACGTGTTAGGGTTAGGGTAGGGGTTAGGGTTAGGGTACGCGTTAGGGTTAGGGTAGTTATTAAACATATCCCACTCTCTAGATACCCCTTAGCACGTCAAGGAATATTATTTGGGGGTCCAGCCATGGAGAAGAGTTTAGACACTAGAAGATAAGGAACACACCCATTATCAAGAAATCACATTAGGATTCTCTTTTTAACCTGTTCCTTAAAACACTAGTGCTTAGGAAATCTATTGGAGGCAGAAGCAGTCAAGGGTAGCTTAGGGTTAGGGTTTGGGTTAGCGTACGGCTTAGGGTACGGGTTCGGGTACGGGTTCGGGTACGGGTTTGGGTATGGCGTAGGATATGGGTTAGGGTTAGGGTTAGGGTTAGTTTGAGGGTTAGGGCTCGGTTTAGGGTACGGGTTAGGATTAGGGTACGTGTTAGGGTTAGGGTAGGGGTTAGGGTTAGGGTACGCGTTAGGGTTAGGGTAGTTATTAAACCTATCCCACTCTCTAGATACCCCTTTGCACGTCAAGGAATATTATTTGGGTGTCCAGCCATGGAGAAGAGTTTAGACACTAGGAGAAGATAAGGAACACACCCATTATCAAGAAATCACATTAGGATTCTCTTTTTAACCTGTTCCTTAAAACACTAGTGCTTAGGAAATCTATTGGAGGCAGAAGCAGTCAAGGGTAGCTTAGGGTTAGGGTTAGGTTTAGGGTTAGGGTTAGGGTTAGGGTACGGCTTAGTGTACGGGTTCGGGTACGGGTTCGGGTATGGCGTAGTGTATGGGTTAGGGTTAGGGTTAGGGTTAGTTTGAGGGTTAGGGCTCGGTTTAGGTTACGGGTTAGGATTAGTGTACGTCTTAGGGTTAGGGTAGGGGTTAGGGTTAGGGTACGCGTTAGGGTTAGGGTAGTTATTAAACCTATCCCACTCTCTAGATAACCCTTAGCACGTCAAGGAATATTATTTGGGGGTCCAGTCATGGAGAAGAGTTTAGACACTAGGAGAAGATAAGGAACACACCCATTATCAAGAAAAAACATTAGGATTCTCTTTTTAACCTGTTCCTTAAAACACTAGTGCTTAGGAAATCTATTGGAGGCAGAAGCAGTCAAGGGTAGCTTAGGGTTAGGGTTAGGGTTAGGGTTAGGGTTAGCTTTAGGGTACGGCTTAGGGTACGGGTTCGGTACGGGTTCGGGTACGGCGTAGGGTATGGGTTAGGGTTAGGGTTAGGGTTAGTTTGAGGGTTAGGGCTCGGTTTAGGGTACGGGTTAGGATTAGGGTACGTGTTAGGGTTAGGGTACGCGTTAGGGTTAGGGTAGTTATTAAACCTATCCCACTCTCTAGATACCCCTTAGCACGTCAAGGAATATTATTTGGGTGTCCAGCCATGGAGAAGAGTTTAGACACTAGGAGAAGATAAGGAACACACCCATTATCAATAAATCACATTAGGATTCTCTTTTTAACCTGTTCCTTAAAACACTAGTGCTTAGGAAATCTATTGGAGGCAGAAGCAGTCAAGGGTAGCTTAGGGTTAGGGTTTGGGTTAGGGTACGGCTTAGGGTACGGGTTCGGGTACGGGTTCGGGGACGGGTTTGGGTATGGCGTACGATATGTGTTAGGGTTAGGGTTAGGGTTAGTTTGAGGGTTAGGGCTCGGTTTAGGGTACGGGTTAGGATTAGGGTACGTGTTAGGGTTAGTGTAGGGGTTAGGGTTAGGGTACGCGTTAGGGTTAGGGTAGTTATTAAACCTATCCCACTCTCTAGATACCCCTTAGCACGTCAAGGAATATTATTTGGGTGTCCAGCCATGGAGAAGAGTTTAGACACTAGGAGAAGATAAGGATCACACCCATTATCAAGAAATCACATTACGATTCTCTTTTTAACCTGTTCCTTAAAACACTAGTGCTTAGGAAATCTATTGGAGGCAGAAGCAGTCAAGGGTAGCTTAGGGTTAGGGTCAGGGTTAGGGTTAGGGTTAGGGTACGGCTTAGGGTACGGGTTCGGGTACGGGTTCGTGTACGGCGTAGGGTATGGGTTAGGGTTAGGGTTAGGGTTAGTTTGAAGGTTAGGGCTCGGTTTAGGGTACAGGTTAGGATTAGGGTTCGTGTTAGTGTTAGGGTAGGGGTTAGGGTTAGGTTACGCGTTAGGTTTAGGGTAGTTATTAAACCTATCCCACTCCCTAGATACCCCTTAGCACGTCAAGGAATATTATTTGGGGGTCCAGCCATGGAGAAGAGTTTAGACAGTAGGAGAAGATAAGGAACACACCCATTATCCTGAAATCTCATTAGGATTCTCTTTTTAACCTGTTCCTTAATACACTAGTGCTTAGGAAATCTATTGGAGGCAGAAGCAGTCAAGGGTAGCTTAGGGTTAGGGTTAGGTTTAGGGTTAGGGTTAGGGTTAGGGTTAGGGTTAGGGTACGGCTTAGTGTACGGGTTCGGGTACGGGTTCGGGTATGGCGTAGGGTATGGGTTAGGGTTAGGGTTAGGGTTAGTTTGAGGGTTAGGGCTCGGTTTAGGGTACGGGTTAGGATTAGGGTACGTGTTAGGGTTAGGGTACGCGTTAGGGTTAGGGTAGTTATTAAACCTATCCCACACTCTAGATACCCCTTAGCACGTCAAGGAATATTTTTGGGTGTCCAGCCATGGAGAAGAGTTTAGACACTAGGAGAAGATAAGGAACACACCCATTATCAAGAAATCACATTAGGATTCTCTTTTTAACCTGTTCCTTAATACACTAGTGCTTAGGAAATGTATTGGAGGCAGAAGCAGTCAAGGGTAGCTTAGGGTTAGGGTTAGGGTTAGGGTTAGGGTTAGGGTACGGCTTAGGGTACGGGTTCGGGTACGGGTTCGTGTACGCTGTAGGGTATGGGTTAGGGTTAGGGTTAGGGTTAGTTTGAAGTTTAGGGCTCGGTTTAGGGTACGGGTTAGGATTAGGGTTCGTGTTAGGGTTAGGGTAGGGGTTAGGGTTAGGGTACGCGTTAGGGTTAGGGTAGTTATTAAACCTATCCCACTCTCTAGATACCCCTTAGCACGTCAAGGAATATTATTTGCGGGTCCAGCCATGGAGAAGAGTTTAGACACTAGGAGAAGATAAGGAACACACCCATTATCAAGAAATCACATTAGGATTCTCTTTTTAACCTGTTCCTTAATACACTAGTGCTTAGGAAATCTATTGGAGGCAGAAGCAGTCAAGGGTAGCTTAGGGTTAGGGTTACGGTGAGGGTTAGGGTTAGGGTATGGCTTAGGGTACGGGTTCGGGTACGGGTTCGGGTACGGCGTAGGGTATGGGTTAGGGTTAGGGTTAGGGTTAGTTTGAGGGTTAGGGCTCCGTTTAGGGTACGGGTTAGGATTAGGGTACGTGTTAGGGTTAGGGTAGGGGTTAGGGTTAGGGTACGCGTTAGGGTTAGGGTAGTTATTAAACCTATCCCACTCTCTAGATACCCCTTAGCACGTCAAGGAATATTATTTGGGGGTCCAGCCATGGAGAAGAGTTTAGACACTAGGAGAAGATAAGGAACACACCCATTATCAAGAAATCACATTAGGATTCTCTTTTTAACCTGTTCCTTAAAACACTAGTGCTTAGGAAATCTATTGGAGGCAGAAGCAGTCAAGGGTAGCTTAGGGTTAGGGTTAGGGTTAGGGCTAGGGTTAGGACACGGCTTAGGGTACGGGTTCGGGTACGGGTTCGTGTACGGCGTAGGGTATGGGTTTGGGTTAGGGTTAGGGTTAGTTTGAAGCTTAGGGCTCGGTTTAGGGTATGGGTTAGGATTAGGGTTCGTGTTAGGGTTAGGGTAGGGGTTAGGGTTAGGGTACGCATTAGGGTTAGGGTAGTTATTAAACCTATCCCACTCTCTAGATACCCCTTAGCACGTCAAGGAATATTATTTGGGGGTCCAGCCATGGAGAAGAGTTTAGACACTAGGAGAAGATAAGGAACACACCCATTATCCTGAAATCACATTAGGATTCTCTTTTTAACCTGTTCCTTAATACACTAGTGCTTAGGAAATCTATTGGAGGCAGAAGCAGTCAAGGGTAGCTTAGGGTTAGGGTTACGGTTAGGGTTAGGGTTAGGGTATGGCTTAGGGTACGGGTTCGGATACGGGTTCGGGTACGGCGTAGGGTATGGGTTAGGGTTAGGGTTAGGGTTAGTTTGAGGGTTAGGGCTCCGTTTAGGGTACGGGTTAGGATTAGGGTACGTGTTAGGGTTAGGGTAGGGGTTAGGGTTAGGGTACGCGTTAGGGTTAGGGTAGTTATTAAACCTATCCCACTCTCTAGATAACCCTTAGCACGTCAAGGAATATTATTTGGGGGTCCAGCCATGGAGAAGAGTTTAGACACTAGGAGAAGATAAGGAACACACCCATTATCAAGAAATCACATTAGGATTCTCTTTTTAACCTGTTCCTTAAAACACTAGTGCTTAGGAAATCTATTGGAGGCAGAAGCAGTCAAGGGTAGCTTAGGGTTAGGGTTAGGGTTAGGGTACGGCTTAGGGTAGGGGTTCGGTTACGGGTTCGGGTACGGGTTCGGGTACGGCGTAGGGTATGGGTTAGGTTTAGGGTTAGGTTTAGTTTGAGGGATAGGGCTCGGTTTAGGTTACGGGTTAGGATTAGGGTACGTGTTAGGGTTAGGGTAGGGGTTAGGGTTAGGGTACGCGTTAGGGTTAGGGTAGTTATTAAACATATCCCACTCTCTAGATACCCCTTAGCTCGTCAAGGTATATTATTTGGGGGTCCAGCCATGGAGAAGAGTTTAGACACTAGGAGAAGATAAGGAACACACCCATTATCAAGAAATCACATTAGGATTCTCTTTTTAACCTGTTCCTTAAAACACTAGTGCTTAGGAAATCTATTGGAGGCAGAAGCAGTCAAGGGTAGCTTAGGGTTAGGGTTTGGGTTAGCGTACGGCTTAGGGTACGGGTTCGGGTACGGGTACGGGTACGGGTTTGGGTATGGCGTAGGATATGGGTTAGGGTTAGGGTTAGGGTTAGTTTGAGGGTTAGGGCTCGGTTTAGGGTACGGGTTAGGATTAGGGTACGTGTTAGGGTTAGGGTAGGGGTTAGGGTTAGGGTACGCGTTAGGGTTAGGGTAGTTATTAAACCTATCCCACTCTCTAGATACCCCTTAGCACGTCAAGGAATATTATTTGGGGGTCCAGCCATGGAGAAGAGTTTAGACACTAGGAGAAGATAAGGAACACACCCATTATCAAGAAATCACATTAGGATTCTCTTTTTAACCTGTTCCTTAAAACACTAATGCTTAGGAAATCTATTGGAGGCAGAAGCAGTCAAGGGTAGCTTAGGTTTAGGGTTAGGTTTAGGGTTAGGGTTAGGGTTAGGGTACGGCTTAGTGTACGGGTTCGGGTACGGGTTCGGGTATGGCGTAGTGTATGGGTTAGGGTTAGGGTTAGGGTTAGTTTGAGGGTTAGGGCTCGGTTTAGGTTACGGGTTAGGATTAGGGTACGTCTTAGGGTTAGGGTAGGGGTTAGGGTTAGGGTACGCGTTAGGGTTAGGGTAGTTATTAAACCTATCCCACTCTCTAGATAACCCTTAGCACGTCAAGGAATATTATTTGGGGGTCCAGTCATGGAGAAGAGTTTAGACACTAGGAGAAGATAAGGAACACACCCATTATCAAGAAAAAACATTAGGATTCTCTTTTTAACCTGTTCCTTAAAACACTAGTGCTTAGGAAATCTATTGGAGGCAGAAGCAGTCAAGGGTAGCTTAGGGTTAGGGTTAGGGTTAGGGTTAGGGTTAGCTTTAGGGTACGGCTTAGGGTACGGGTTCGGTACGGGTTCGGGTACGGCGTAGGGTATGGGTTAGGGTTAGGGTTAGGGTTAGTTTGAGGGTTAGGGCTCGGTTTAGGGTACGGGTTAGGATTAGGGTACGTGTTAGGGTTAGGGTACGCGTTAGGGTTAGGGTAGTTATTAAACCTATCCCACTCTCTAGATAACCCTTAGCACGTCAAGGAATATTATTTGGGGGTCCAGCCATGCAGAAGAGTTTAGACACTAGGAGAAGATAAGGAACACACCCATTATCAAGAAATCACATTAGGATTCTCTTTTTAACCTGTTCCTTAAAACACTAGTGCTTAGGAAATCTATTGGAGGCAGAAGCAGTCAAGGGTAGCTTAGGGTTAGGGTTAGGTTTAGGGTTAGGGTTAGGGTTAGCGTACGGCTTAGGGTACGGTTTCGGGTACGGGTTCGTGTACGGCGTAGGGTATGGGTTAGGGTTAGGGTTAGTTTGAAGGTTAGGGCTCG
Organism: Eschrichtius robustus; assembly: GCF_028021215.1. NCBI lineage: Eukaryota > Metazoa > Chordata > Mammalia > Artiodactyla > Eschrichtiidae > Eschrichtius > Eschrichtius robustus. Next base: position 914,715 of record NW_027175201.1, read on the forward strand.
GTTTAGGGTACGGTTTAGGATTAGGGTACGTGTTGGGGTTAGGGTAGGGGTTAGGGTTAGGGTACGCGTTAGGGTTAGGGTAGTTATTAAACCTATCCCACTCTCTAGATACCCCTTAGCACGTCAAGGAATATTATTTGGGTGTCCAGCCATGGAGAAGAGTTTAGACACTAGGAGAAGATAAGGAACACACCCATTATCAATAAATCACATTAGGATTCTCTTTTTAACCTGTTCCTTAAAACACTAGTGCTTAGGAAATCTATTGGAGGCAGAAGCAGTCAAGGGTAGCTTAGGGTTAGGGTTTGGGTTAGGGTACGGCTTAGGGTACGGGTTCGGGTACGGGTTCGGGTACGGGTTTGGGTATGGCGTACGATATGGGTTAGGGTTAGGGTTAGGGTTAGTTTGAGGGTTAGGGCTCGGTTTAGGGTACGGGTTAGGATTAGGGTACGTGTTAGGGTTAGGGTAGGGGTTAGGGTTAGGGTACGCGTTAGGGTTAGGGTAGTTATTAAACCTATCCCACTCTCTAGATACCCCTTAGCACGTCAAGGAATATTATTTGGGTGTCCAGCCATGGAGAAGAGTTTAGACACTAGGAGAAGATAAGGATCACACCCATTATCAAGAAATCACATTACGATTCTCTTTTTAACCTGTTCCTTAAAACACTAGTGCTTAGGAAATCTATTGGAGGCAGAAGCAGTCAAGGGTAGCTTAGGGTTAGGGTCAGGGTTAGGGTTAGGGTTAGGGTACGGCTTAGGGTACGGGTTCGGGTACGGGTTCGTGTACGGCGTAGGGTATGGGTTAGGGTTAGGGTTAGGGTTAGTTTGAAGGTTAGGGCTCGGTTTAGGGTACAGGTTAGGATTAGGGTTCGTGTCAGTGTTAGGGTAGGGGTTAGGGTTAGGTTACGCGTTAGGTTTAGGTTAGTTATTAAACCTATCCCAATCCCTAGATACCCCTTAGCACGTCAAGGAATATTATTTGGGGGTCCAGCCATGGAGAAGAGTTTAGACAGTAGGAGAAGATAAGGAACACACCCATTATCCTGAAATCTCATTAGGATTCTCTTTTTAACCTGTTCCTTAATACACTAGTGCTTAGGAAATCTATTGGAGGCAGAAGCAGTCAAGGGTAGCTTAGGGTTAGGGTTAGGTTTAGGGTTAGGGTTAGGGTTAGGGTTAGGGTTAGGGTACGGCTTAGTGTACGGGTTCGGGTACGGGTTCGGGTATGGCGTAGGGTATGGGTTAGGGTTAGGGTTAGGGTTAGTTTGAGGGTTAGGGCTCGGTTTAGGTTACGGGTTAGGATTAAGGTATGTCTTAGGGTTAGGGTAGGGGTTAGGGTTAGGGTACGCGTTAGGGTTAGGGTAGTTATTAAACCTATCCCACTCTCTAGATAACCCTTAGCACGTCAAGGAATATTATTTGGGGGTCCAGCCATGGAGAAGAGTTTAGACACTAGGAGAAGATAAGGAACACACCCATTATCAATAAATCACATTAGGATTCTCTTTTTAACCTGTTCCTTAAAACACTAGTGCTTAGGAAATCTATTGGATGCAGAAGCAGTCAAGGGTAGCTTAGGGTTAGGGTTTGGGTTAGGGTACGGCTTAGGGTACGGGTTCGGGTACGGGTTCGGGTACGGGTTTGGGTATGGCGTACGATATGGTTTAGGGTTAGGGTTAGGGTTAGTTTGAGGTTTAGGGCTCGGTTTAGGGTACGGGTTAGGATTAGGGTACGTGTTAGGGTTAGGGTAGGGGTTAGGGTTAGGGTACGCGTTAGGGTTAGGGTAGTTATTAAACCTATCCCACTCTCTAGATACCCCTTAGCACGTCAAGGAATATTATTTGGGTGTCCAGCCATGGAGAAGAGTTTAGACACTAGGAGAAGATAAGGATCACACCCATTATCAAGAAATCACATTAGGATTCTCTTTTTAACCTGTTCCTTAAAACACTAGTGCTTAGGAAATCTATTGGAGGCAGAAGCAGTCAAGGGTAGCTTAGGGTTAGGGTTAGGGTTAGGGTTAGGGTTAGCTTTAGGGTACGGCTTAGGGTACGGGTTCGGGTACGGGTTCGGGTACGGCGTAGGGTATTGGTTAGGGTTAGGGTTAGGGTTAGTTTGAGGGTTAGGGCTCGGTTTAGGGTACGGGTTAGGATTAGGGTACGTGTTAGGGTTAGGGTACGCGTTAGGGTTAGGGTAGTTATTAAACCTATCCCACACTCTAGATACCCCTTAGCACGTCAAGGAATATTTTTGGGTGTCCAGCCATGGAGAAGAGTTTAGACACTAGGAGAAGATAAGGAACACACCCATTATCAAGAAATCACATTAGGATTCTCTTTTTAACCTGTTCCTTAAAACACTAGTGCTTAGGAAATGTATTGGAGGCAGAAGCAGTCAAGGGTAGCTTAGGGTTAGGGTTAGGGTTAGGGTTAGGGTTAGGGTACGGCTTAGGGTACGGGTTCGGTTACGGGTTCGTGTACGCTGTAGGGTATGGGTTAGGGTTAGGGTTAGGGTTAGTTTGAAGGTTAGGGCTCGGTTTAGGGTACGGGTTAGGATTAGGGTTCGTGTTAGGGTTAGGGTAGGGGTTAGGGTTAGGGTACGCGTTAGGGTTAGGGTAGTTATTAAACCTATCCCACTCTCTAGATACCCCTTAGCACGTCAAGGAATATTATTTGCGGGTCCAGCCATGGAGAAGAGTTTAGACACTAGGAGAAGATAAGGAACACACCCATTATCAAAAAATCACATTAGGATTCTCTTTTTAACCTGTTCCTTAATACACTAGTGCTTAGGAAATCTATTGGAGGCAGAAGCAGTCAAGGGTAGCTTAGGGTTAGGGTTACGGTGAGGGTTAGGGTTAGGGTATGGCTTAGGGTACGGGTTCGGGTACGGGTTCGGGTACGGCGTAGGGTATGGGTTAGGGTTAGGGTTAGGGTTAGTTTGAGGGTTAGGGCTCCGTTTAGGGTACGGGTTAGGATTAGGGTACGTGTTAGGGTTAGGGTAGGGGTTAGGGTTAGGGTACGCGTTAGGGTTAGGGTAGTTATTAAACCTATCCCACTCTCTAGATACCCCTTAGCACGTCAAGGAATATTATTTGGGGGTCCAGCCATGGAGAAGAGTTTAGACACTAGGAGAAGATAAGGAACACACCCATTATCAAGAAATCACATTAGGATTCTCTTTTTAACCTGTTCCTTAAAACACTAGTGCTTAGGAAATCTATTGGAGGCAGAAGCAGTCAAGGGTAGCTTAGGGTTAGGGTTAGGGTTAGGGCTAGGGTTAGGACACGGCTTAGGGTACGGGTTCGGGTACGGGTTCGTGTACGGCGTAGGGTATGGGTTTGGGTTAGGGTTAGGGTTAGTTTGAAGCTTAGGGCTCGGTTTAGGGTATGGGTTAGGATTAGGGTTCGTGTTAGGGTTAGGGTAGGGGTTAGGGTTAGGGTACGCATTAGGGTTAGGGTAGTTATTAAACCTATCCCACTCTCTAGATACCCCTTAGCACGTCAAGGAATATTATTTGGGGGTCCAGCCATGGAGAAGAGTTTAGACACTAGGAGAAGATAAGGAACACACCCATTATCCTGAAATCACATTAGGATTCTCTTTTTAACCTGTTCCTTAATACACTAGTGCTTAGGAAATCTATTGGAGGCAGAAGCAGTCAAGGGTAGCTTAGGGTTAGGGTTACGGTTAGGGTTAGGGTTAGGGTATGGCTTAGGGTACGGGTTCGGGTACGGGTTCGGGTACGGCGTAGGGTATGGGATAGGGTTAGGGTTAGGGTTAGTTTGAGGGTTAGGGCTCGGTTTAGGGTACGGGTTAGGATTAGGGTACGTGTTAGGGTTAGGGTAGGGGTTAGGGTTAGGGTACGCGTTAGGGTTAGGGTAGTTATTAAACCTATCCCACTCTCTAGATACCCCTTAGCACGTCAAGGAATATTAATTGGGGGTCCAGCCATGGAGAAGAGTTTAGACACTAGGAGAAGATAAGGAACACACCCATTATCAAGAAATCACATTAGGATTCTCTTTTTAACCTGTTCCTTAAAACACTAGTGCTTAGGAAATCTATTGGAGGCAGAAGCAGTCAAGGGTAGCTTAGGGTTAGGGTTAGGGTTAGGGTACGGCTTAGGGTACGGGTTCGGTTACGGGTTCGGGTACGGGTTCGGGTACGGCGTAGGGTATGGGTTAGGTTTAGGGTTAGGGTTAGTTTGAGGGTTAGGGCTCGGTTTAGGGTACGGGTTAGGATTAGGGTACGTGTTAGGGTTAGGGTAGGGGTTAGGGTTAGGGTACGCGTTAGGGTTAGGGTAGTTATTAAACCTATCCCACTCTCTAGATACCCCTTAGCACGTCAAGGAATATTATTTGGGTGTCCAGCCATGGAGAAGAGTTTAGACACTAGGAGAAGATAAGGAACACACCCATTATCCTGAAATCACATTAGGATTCTCTTTTTAACCTGTTCCTTAAAACACTAGTGCTTAGGAAATCTATTGGAGGCAGAAGCAGTCAAGGGTAGCTTAGGGTTAGGGTTAGGGTTAGGGTACGGCTTAGGGTACGGGTTCGGGTACGGGTTCGGGTACGGGTTTGGGTATGGCGTACGATATGGGTTAGGGTTAGGGTTAGGGTTAGTTTGAGGGTTAGGGCTCGGTTTAGGGTACGGGTTAGGATTAGGGTACGTGTTAGGGTTAGGGTAGGGGTTAGGGTTAGGGTACGCGTTAGGGTTAGGGTAGTTATTAAACCTATCCCACTCTCTAGATACCCCTTAGCACGTCAAGGAATATTATTTGGGGGTCCAGCCATGGAGAAGAGTTTAGACACTAGGAGAAGATAAGGAACACACCCATTATCCTGAAATCACATTAGGATTCTCTTTTTAACCTGTTCCTTAATACACTAGTGCTTAGGAAATCTATTGGAGGCAGAAGCAGTCAAGGGTAGCTTAGGGTTAGGGTTACGGTGAGGGTTAGGGTTAGGGTATGGCTTAGGGTACGGGTTCGGGTACGGGTTCGGGTACGGCGTAGGGTATGGGTTTGGGTTAGGGTTAGGGTTAGTTTGAAGGTTAGGGCTCGGTTTAGGGTATGGGTTAGGATTAGGGTTCGTGTTAGGGTTAGGGTAGGGGTTAGGGTTAGGGTACGCGTTAGAGTTACGATAGTTATTAAACCTATCCCACTCTCTAAATACCCCTTAGCACGTCAAGGAATATTATTTGGGGGTCCAGCCATGGAGAAGAGTTTAGACACTAGGAGAAGATAAGGAACACACCCATTATCCTGAAATCACATTAGGATTCTCTTTTTAACCTGTTCCTTAATACACTAGTGCTTAGGAAATCTATTGGAGGCAGAAGCAGTCAAGGGTAGCTTAGGGTTAGGGTTACGGTTAGGGTTAGGGTTAGGGTATGGCTTAGGGTACGGGTTCGGGTACGGGTTCGGGTACGGCGTAGGGTATGGGTTAGGGTTAGGGTTAGTTTGAGGGTTAGGGCTCGGTTTAGGGTACGGGTTAGGATTAGGGTACGTGTTAGGGTTAGGGTAGGCGTTAGGGTTAGGGTACGCGTTAGGGTTAGGGTAGTTATTAAACCTATCCCACTCTCTAGATACCCCTTAGCACGTCAAGGAATATTAATTGGGGGTCCAGCCATGGAGAAGAGTTTAGACACTAGGAGAAGATAAGGAACACACCCATTATCAAGAAATCACATTAGGTTTCTCTTTTTAACCTGTTCCTTAAAACACTAGTGCTTAGGAAATCTATTGGAGGCAGAAGCAGTCAAGGGTAGCTTAGGGTTAGGGTTTGGGTTAGCGTACGGCTTACGGTACGGGTTCGGGTACGGGTTCGGGTACGGGTTTGGGTATGGCGTAGGATATGGGTTAGGGTTAGGGTTAGGGTTAGTTTGAGGGTTAGGGCTCGGTTTAGGGTACCGTTAGGATTAGGGTACGTGTTAGGGTTAGGGTAGGGGTTAGGGCTAGGGTACGCATTAGGGTTAGGGTAGTTATTAAACCTACCCCACTCTCTAGATACCCCTTAGCACGTCAAGGAATATTATTTGGGTGTAGAGCCATGGAGAAGAGTTTAGACACTAGGAGAAGATAAGGAACACACCCATTATCAAGAAATCACATTAGGATTCTCTTTTTAACCTGTTCCTTAAAACACTAGTGCTTAGGAAATCTATTGGAGGCAGAAGCAGTCAAGGGTAGCTTAGGTTTAGGGTTAGGTTTAGGGTTAGGGTTAGGGTTAGGGTACGGCTTAGTGGACGGGTTCGGGTACGGGTTCGGGTATGGGGTAGTGTATGGGTTAGGGTTAGGGTTAGGGTTAGTTTGAGGGTTAGGGCTCGGTTTAGGTTACGGGTTAGGATTAGGGTACGTCTTAGGGTTAGGGTAGGGGTTAGGGTTAGGGTACGCGTTAGGGTTAGGGTAGTTATTAAACCTATCCTACTCTCTAGATAACCCTTAGCACGTCAAGGAATATTATTTGGGGGTCCAGCCATGGAGAAGAGTTTAGACACTAGGAGAAGATAAGGAACACACCCATTATCAAGAAATCACATTAGGATTCTCTTTTTAACCTGTTCCTTAAAACACTAGTGCTTAGGAAATCTATTGGAGGCAGAAGCAGTCAAGGGTAGCTTAGGGTTAGGGTTAGGGTTAGGGTTAGGGTTAGCTTTAGGGTATGGCTTAGGGTACGGGTTAGGTACGGGTTCGGGTACGGCGTAGGGTATGGGTTAGGGTTAGGGTTAGGGTTAGTTTGAGGGTTAGGGCTCGGTTTAGGGTACGGGTTAGGATTAGGGTACGTGTTAGGGTTAGGGTACGCGTTAGGGTTAGGGTAGTTATTAAACCTATCCCACTCTCTAGATACCCCTTAGCACGTCAAGGAATATTATTTGGGTGTCCAGCCATGGAGAAGAGTTTAGACACTAGGAGAAGATAAGGAATACACCCATTATCAAGAAATCACATTAGGATTCTCTTTTTAACCTGTTCCTTAGTACACTAGTGCTTAGGAAATCTATTGGAGGCAGAAGCAGTCAAGGGTAGCTTAGGGTTAGGGTTTGGGTTAGGGTACGGCTTAGGGTACGGGTTCGGGTACGGGTTCGGGTACCTGTTTGGGTATGGCGTACGATATGGGTTAGGGTTAGGGTTAGTGTTAGTTTGAGGGTTAGGGCTCGGTTTAGGGTACGGGTTAGGATTAGGGTACGTGTTAGGGTTAGGGTAGGGGTTAGGGTTAGGGTACGCGTTAGGGTTAGGGTAGTTATTAAACCTATCCCACTCTCTAGATACCCCTTAGCACGTCAAGGAATATTATTTGGGTGTCCAGCCATGGAGAAGAGTTTAGACACTAGGAGAAGATAAGGATCACACCCATTATCAAGAAATCACATTAGGATTCTCTTTTTAACCTGTTCCTTAAAACACTAGTGCTTAGGAAATCTATTGGAGGCAGAAGCAGTCAAGGGTAGCTTAGGGTTAGGGTTAGGGTTAGGGTACGGCTTAGGGTACGGGTTCGGTTACGGGTTCGGGTACGGGTTCGGGTACGGCGTAGGGTATGGGTTAGGTTTAGGGTTAGGGTTAGTTTGAGGGTTAGGGCTCGGTTTAGGTTACGGGTTAGGATTAGGGTACGTGTTAGGGTTAGGGTAGGGGTTAGGGTTAGGGTACGCGTTAGGGTTAGGGTAGTTATTAAACCTATCCCACTCTCTAGATACCCCTTAGCACGTCAAGGAATATTATTTGGGGGTCCAGCCATGGAGAAGAGTTTAGACACTAGGAGAAGATAAGGAACACACCCATTATCCTGAAATCACATTAGGATTCTCTTTTTAACCTGTTCCTTAATACACTAGTGCTTAGGAAATCTATTGGAGGCAGAAGCAGTCAAGGGTAGCTTAGGGTTAGGGTTACGGTTAGGGTTAGGGTTAGGGTATGGCTTAGGGTACGGGTTCGGGTACGGGTTCGTGTACGGCGTAGGGTATGGGTTTGGGTTAGGGTTAGGGTTAGTTTGAAGCTTAGGGCTCGGTTTAGGGTATGGGTTAGGATTAGGGTTCGTGTTAGGGTTAGGGTAGGGGTTAGGGTTAGGGTACGCGTTAGGGTTAGGGTAGTTATTAAACCTATCCCACTCTCTAGATACCCCTTAGCACGTCAAGGAATATTATTTGGGGGTCCAGCCATGGAGAAGAGTTTAGACACTAGGAGAAGATAAGGAACACACCCATTATCCTGAAATCACATTAGGATTCTCTTTTTAACCTGTTCCTTAATACACTAGTGCTTAGGAAATCTATTGGAGGCAGAAGCAGTCAAGGGTAGCTTAGGGTTAGGGTTACGGTTAGGGTTAGGGTTAGGGTATGGCTTAGGGTACGGGTTCGGGTACGGGTTCGGGTACGGCGTAGGGTATGGGTTAGGGTTAGGGTTAGGGTTAGTTTGAGGGTTAGGGCTCCATTTAGGGTACGGGTTAGGATTAGGGTACGTGTTAGGGTTAGGGTAGGGGTTAGGGTTAGGGTACGCGTTAGGGTTAGGGTAGTTATTAAACCTATCCCACTCTCTAGATAACCCTTAGCACGTCAAGGAATATTATTTGGGGGTCCATCCATGGAGAAGAGTTTAGACACTAGAAGAAGATAAGGAACACACCCATTATCAAGAAATCACATTAGGATTCTCTTTTTAACCTGTTCCTTAAAACACTAGTGCTTAGGAAATCTATTGGAGGCAGAAGCAGTCAAGGGTAGCTTAGGGTTAGGGTTAGGGTTAGGGTACGGCTTAGGGTACGGGTTCGGTTACGGTTCGGGTACGGGTTCGGGTACGGCGTAGGGTATGGGTTAGGTTTAGGGTTAGGGTTAGTTTGAGGGATAGGGCTCGGTTTAGGTTACGGGTTAGGATTAGGGTACGTGTTAGGGTTAGGGTAGGGGTTAGGGTTAGGGTACGCGTTAGGGTTAGGGTAGTTATTAAACATATCCCACTCTCTAGATACCCCTTAGCACGTCAAGGTATATTATTTGGGGGTCCAGCCATGGAGAAGAGTTTAGACACTAGGAGAAGATAAGGAACACACCCATTATCAAGAAATCACATTAGGATTCTCTTTTTAACCTGTCCCTTAAAACACTAGTGCTTAGGAAATCTATTGGAGCAGAAGCAGTCAAGGGTAGCTTAGGGTTAGGGTTTGGGTTAGCGTACGGCTTACGGTACGGGTTCGGGTACGGGTTCGGGTACGGGTTTGGGTATGGCGTAGGATATGGGTTAGGGTTAGGGTTAGGGTTAGTTTGAGGGTTAGGGCTCGGTTAGGGTACGGGTTAGGATTAGGGTACGTGTTAGGGTTAGGGTAGGGGTTAGGGTTAGGGTACGCGTTAGGGTTAGGGTAGTTATTAAACCTATCCCACTCTCTAGATACCCCTTAGCACGTCAAGGAATATTATTTGGGTGTCCAGCCATGGAGAAGAGTTTAGACACTAGGAGAAGATAAGGAACACACCCATTATCAAGAAATCACATTAGGATTCTCTTTTTAACCTGTTCCTTAAAACACTAGTGCTTAGGAAATCTATTGGAGGCAGAAGCAGTCAAGGGTAGCTTAGGGTTAGGGTTAGGTTTAGGGTTAGGGTTAGGGTTAGGGTACGCTTAGTGTACTTGTACGGGTTCGGGTACGGGTTCGGGTATGGCGTAGTTTATGGGTTAGGGTTAGGGTTAGGGTTAGTTTGAGGGTTAGGGCTCAGTTTAGGTTACGGGTTAGGATTAGGGTACGTCTTAGGGTTAGGGTAGGGGTTAGGGTTAGGGTACGCGTTAGGGTTAGGGTAGTTATTAAACCTATCCCACTCTCTAGATAACCCTTAGCACGTCAAGGAATATTATTTGGGGGTCCAGTCATGGAGAAGGGTTTAGACACTAGGAGAAGATAAGGAACACACCCATTAACAAGAAAAAACATTAGGATTCTCTTTTTAACCTGTTCCTTAAAACACTAGTGCTTAGGAAATCTATGGAGGCAGAAGCAGTCAAGGGTAGCTTAGGGTTAGGGTTAGGGTTAGGGTTAGGGTTAGCTTTAGGGTACGGCTTAGGGTACGGGTTCGGTACGGGTTCGGGTACGGCGTAGGGTATGGGTTAGGGTTAGGGTTAGGGTTAGTTTGAGGGTTAGGGCTCGATTTAGGGTACGGGTTAGGATTAGGGTACGTGTTAGGGTTAGGGTACGCGTTAGGGTTAGGGTAGTTATTAAACCTATCCCACTCTCTAGATAACCCTTAGCACGTCAAGGAATATTATTTGGGGGTCCAGCCATGCAGAAGAGTTTAGACACTAGGAGAAGATAAGGAACACACCCATTATCAAGAAATCACATTAGGATTCTCTTTTTAACCTGTTCCTTAAAACACTAGTGCTTAGGAAATCTATTGGAGGCAGAAGCAGTCAAGGGTAGCTTAGGGTTAGGTTAGGTTTAGGGTTAGGGTTAGGGTTAGCGTACGGCTTAGGGTACGGTTTCGGGTACGGGTTCGTGTACGGCGTAGGGTATGGGTTAGGTTTAGGGTTAGTTTGAAGGTTAGGGCTCGGTTTAGGGTACGGTTTAGGATTAGGTACGTGTTGGGGTTAGGGTAGGGGTTAGGGTTAGGGTACGCGTTAGGGTTAGGGTAGTTATTAAACCTATCCCACTCTCTAGATACCCCTTAGCACGTCAAGGAATATTATTTGGGTGTCCAGCCATGGAGAAGAGTTTAGACACTAGGAGAAGATAAGGAACACACCCATTATCAATAAATCACATTAGGATTCTATTTTTAACCTGTTCCTTAAAGCACTAGTGCTTAGGAAATCTATTGGAGGCAGAAGCAGTCAAGGGTAGCTTAGGGTTAGGGTTTGGGTTAGGGTACGCTTAGGGTACGGGTTCGGGTACGGGTTCGGGTACGGGTTTGGGTATGGCGTACGATATGGTTTAGGTTAGGGTTAGGGTTAGTTTGAGGGTTAGGGCTCGGTTTAGGGTACGGGTTAGGATTAGGGTACGTGTTAGGGTTAGGGTAGGGGTTAGGTTAGGGTACGCGTTAGGTTTAGGGTAGTTATTAAACCTATCCCACTCCCTAGATACCCCTTAGCACGTCAAGGAATATTATTTGGGGGTCCAGCCATGGAGAAGAGTTTAGACAGTAGGAGAAGATAAGGAACACACCCATTATCCTGAAATCTCATTAGGATTCTCTTTTAACCTGTTCCTTAATACACTAGTGCTTAGGAAATATATTGGAGGCAGAAGCAGTCAAGGGTAGCTTAGGGTTAGGGTTAGGTTTAGGGTTAGGGTTAGGGTTAGGGTTAGGGTTAGGGTACGGCTTAGGTTACGGGTTCGGGTACGGGTTCGGATATGGCGTAGGGTATGGGTTAGGGTTAGGGTTAGGGTTAGTTTGAGGGTTAGGGCTCGGTTTAGGTTACGGGTTAGGATTAAGGTATGTCTTAGGGTTAGGGTAGGGGTTAGGGTTAGGGTACGCGTTAGGGTTAGGGTAGTTATTAAACCTATCCACTCTCTAGATAACCCTTAGCACGTCAAGGAATATTATTTGGGGTCCAGCCATGGAGAAGAGTTTAGACACTATGAGAAGATAAGGAACACACCCATTATCAATAAATCACATTAGGATTCTCTTTTTAACCTGTTCCTTAAAACACTAGTGCTTAGGAAATCTATTGGATGCAGAAGCAGTCAAGGGTAGCTTAGGGTTAGGGTTTGGGTTAGGGTACGGCTTAGGGTACGGGTTCGGGTACGGGTTCGGGTACGGGTTTGGGTATGGCGTACGATATGGGTTAGGGTTAGGGTTAGGGTTAGTTTGAGGGTTAGGGCTCGGTTTAGGGTACGGGTTAGGATTAGGGTACGTGTTAGGTTAGGGTAGGGGTTAGGGTTAGGGTACGCGTTAGGGTTAGGGTAGTTATTAAACCTATCCCACTCTCTAGATACCCCTTAGCACGTCAAGGAATATTATTTGGGTGTCCAGCCATGGAGAAGAGTTTAGACACTAGGAGAAGATAAGGATCACACCCATTATCAAGAAATCACATTAGGATTCTCTTTTTAACCTGTTCCGTAAAACACTAGTGCTTAGGAAATCTATTGGAGGCAGAAGCAGTCAAGGGTAGCTTAGGGTTAGGGTTAGGGTTAGGGTTAGGGTTAGCTTTAGGGTACGGCTTAGGGTACGGGTTCGGGTACGGGTTCGGGTACGGCGTAGGGTATGGGTTAGGTTTAGGGTTAGGGTTAGTTTGAGGATTAGGGCTCGGTTTAGGGTACGGGTTAGGATTAGGGTACGTGTTAGGGTTAGGGTACGCGTTAGGGTTAGGGTAGTTATTAAACCTATCCCACACTCTAGATACCCTTAGCACGTCAAGGAATATTTTTGGGTGTCCAGCCATGGAGAAGAGTTTAGACACTAGGAGAAGATAAGGAACACACCCATTATCAAGAAATCACATTAGGATTCTCTTTTTAACCTGTTCCTTAAAACACTAGTGCTTAGGAAATGTATTGGAGGCAGAAGCAGTCAAGGGTAGCTTAGGGTTAGGGTTAGGGTTAGGGTTAGGGTTAGGGTACGGCTTAGGGTACGGGTTCGGGTACGGGTTCGTGTACGCTGTAGGGTATGGGTTAGGTTTAGGGTTAGGGTTAGTTTGAAGGTTAGGGCTCGGTTTAGGGTACGGGTTAGGATTAGGGTTCGTGTTAGGGTTAGGGTAGGGGTTAGGGTTAGGGTACGCGTTAGGGTTAGGTAGTTATTAAACCTATCCCACTCTCTAGATACCCCTTAGCACGTCAAGGAATATTATTTGCGGGTCCAGCCATGGAGAAGAGTTTAGACACTAGGAGAAGATAAGGAACACACCCATTATCAAGAAATCACATTAGGATTCTCTTTTTAACCTGTTCCTTAATACACTAGTGCTTAGGAAATCTATTGGAGGCAGAAGCAGTCAAGGGTAGCTTAGGGTTAGGGTTACGGTGAGGGTTAGGGTTAGGGTATGGCTTAGGGTACGGGTTCGGGTACGGGTTCGGGTACGGCGTAGGGTATGGGTTAGGGTTAGGGTTAGGGTTAGTTTGAGGGTTAGGGCTCCGTTTAGGGTACGGGTTAGGATTAGGGTACGTGTTAGGGTTAGGGTAGGGGTTGGGGTTAGGGTACGCGTTAGGGTTAGGGTAGTTATTAAACCTATCCCACTCTCTAGATACCCCTTAGCACGTCAAGGAATATTATTTGGGGGTCCAGCCATGGAGAAGAGTTTAGACACTAGGAGAAGATAAGGAACACACCCATTATCAAGAAATCACATTAGGATTCTCTTTTTAACCTGTTCCTTAAAACACTAGTGCTTAGGAAATCTATTGGAGGCAGAAGCAGTCAAGGGTAGCTTAGGGTTAGGGTTAGGGTTAGGGCTAGGGTTAGGACACGGCTTAGGGTACGGGTTCGGGTACGGGTTCGTGTACGGCGTAGGGTATGGGTTAGGTTTAGGGTTAGGGTTAGTTTGAAGCTTAGGGCTCGGTTTAGGGTATGGGTTAGGATTAGGGTTCGTGTTAGGGTTAGGGTAGGGGTTAGGGTTAGGGTACGCATTAGGGTTAGGGTAGTTATTAAACCTATCCCACTCTCTAGATACCCCTTAGCACGTCAAGGAATATTATTTGGGGGTCCAGCCATGGAGAAGAGTTTAGACACTAGGAGAAGATAAGGAACACACCCATTATCCTGAAATCACATTAGGATTCTCTTTTTAACCTGTTCCTTAATACACTAGTGCTTAGGAAATCTATTGGAGGCAGAAGCAGTCAAGGGTAGCTTAGGGTTAGGGTTACGGTTAGGGTTAGGGTTAGGGTATGGCTTAGGGTACGGGTTCGGGTACGGGTTCGGGTACGGCGTAGGGTATGGGATAGGGTTAGGGTTAGGGTTAGTTTGAGGGTTAGGGCTCGGTTTAGGGTACGGGTTAGGATTAGGGTACGTGTTAGGGTTAGGGTAGGGGTTAGGGTTAGGGTACGCGTTAGGGTTAGGGTAGTTATTAAACCTATCCCACTCTCTAGATACCCCTTAGCACGTCAAGGAATATTAATTGGGGGTCCAGCCATGGAGAAGAGTTTAGACACTAGGAGAAGATAAGGAACACACCCATTATCAAGAAATCACATTAGGATTCTCTTTTTAACCTGTTCCTTAAAACACTAGTGCTTAGGAAATCTATTGGAGGCAGAAGCAGTCAAGGGCAGCTTAGGGTTAGGGTTAGGGTTAGGGTACGGCTTAGGGTACGGGTTAGGTTACGGGTTCGGGTACGGGTTCGGGTACGGCGTAGTGTATGGGTTAGGTTTAGGGTTAGGGTTAGTTTGAGGGTTAGGGCTCGGTTTAGGTTACGGGTTAGGATTAGGGTACGTGTTAGGGTTAGGGTAGGGTTAGGGTTAGGGTACGCGTTAGGGTTAGGGTAGTTATTAAACCTATCCCACTCTCTAGATACCCCTTAGCACGTCAAGGAATATTATTTGGGGGTCCAGCCATGGAGAAGAGTTTAGACACTAGGAGAAGATAAGGAACACACCCATTATCAAGAAATCACATTAGGATTCTCTTTTTAACCTGTTCCTTAATACACTAGTGCTTAGGAAATCTATTGGAGGCAGAAGCAGTCAAGGGTAGCTTAGGGTTAGGGTTTGGGTTAGCGTACGGCTTAGGGTACGGGTTCGGGTACGGGTTCGGGTACGGGTTTGGGTATGGCGTAGGATATGGGTTAGGGTTAGGTTTAGGGTTAGTTTGAGGGTTAGGGCTCGGTTTAGGGTACGTGTTAGGATTAGGGTACGTGTTAGGGTTAGGGTAGGGGTTAGGGTTAGGGTACGCGTTAGGGTTAGGGTAGTTATTAAACCTATCCCACTCTCTAGATACCCCTTAGCACGTCAAGTAATATTATTTGGGTGTCCAGCCATGGAGAAGAGTTTAGACACTAGAAGAAGATAAGGAACACACCCATTATCAAGAAATCACATTAGGATTCTCTTTTTAACCTGTTCCTTAAAACACTAGCGCTTAGGAAATCTATTGGAGGCAGAAGCAGTCAAGGGTAGATTAGGGTTAAGGTTAGGGTTATTGTTAGGGTAAGGATTAGGGTACGGGTTCGGGTACGGCATAGGGTATGGGTTAGGGTTAGGGTTAGGGTTAGTTTGAGGGTTAGGGCTCGGTTTAGGGTACGGGTTAGGAGTAGGGTACGTGTTAGGGTTAGGGTTAGGGTACGCGTTAGGGTTAGGGTAGTTATTAAACCTATCCCACTCCCTAGATACCCCTTAGCACGTCAAGGAATATTATTTGGGGGTCCAGCCATGGAGAAGAGTTTAGACAGTAGGAGAAGATAAGGAACACACCCATTATCAAGAAATCACATTAGGATTCTCTTTTTAACCTGTTCCTTAAAACACTAGTGCTTAGGAAATGTATTGGAGGCAGAAGCAGTCAAGGGTAGCTTAGGGTTAGGGTTAGGGTTAGGGTTAGGGTTAGGGTACGGCTTAGGGTACGGGTTCGGGTACGGGTTCGGGTACGGCGTAGGGTATGGGTTAGGGTTAGGGTTAGGGTTAGTTTGAGGGTTAGGGCTCCGTTTAGGTTACGGGTTAGGATTAGGGTACGTGTTAGGGTTAGGGTAGGGGTTAGGGTTAGGGTACGCGTTAGGGTTAGGGTAGTTATTAAACCTATCCCACTCTCTAGATACCCCTTAGCACGTCAAGGAATATTATTTGGGGGTCCAGCCATGGAGAAGAGTTTAGACACTAGGAGAAGATAAGGAACACACCCATTATCAAGAAATCACATTAGGATTCTCTTTTTAACCTGTTCCTTAAAACACTAGTGCTTAGGAAATCTATTGGAGGCAGAAGCAGTCAAGGGTAGCTTAGGGTTAGGGTTAGGGTTAGGGCTAGGGTTAGGACACGGCTTAGGGTACGGGTTCGGGTACGGGTTCGTGTACGGCGTAGGGTATGGGTTTGGGTTAGGGTTAGGGTTAGTTTGAAGCTTAGGGCTCGGTTTAGGGTATGGGTTAGGATTAGGGTTCGTGTTAGGGTTAGGGTAGGGGTTAGGGTTAGGGTACGCGTTAGGGTTAGGGTAGTTATTAAACCTATCCCACTCTCTAGATACCCCTTAGCACGTCAAGGAATATTATTTGGGGGTCCAGCCATGGAGAAGAGTTTAGACACTAGGAGAAGATAAGGAACACACCCATTATCCTGAAATCACATTAGGATTCTCTTTTTAACCTGTTCCTTAATACACTAGTGCTTAGGAAATCTATTGGAGGCAGAAGCAGTCAAGGGTAGCTTAGGGTTAGGGTTACGGTTAGGGTTAGGGTTAGGGTATGGCTTAGGGTACGGGTTCGGGTACGGGTTCGGGTACGGCGTAGGGTATGGGTTAGGGTTAGGGTTAGGGTTAGTTTGAGGGTTACGGCTCCGTTTAGGGTACGGGTTAGGATTAGGGTACGTGTTAGGGTTAGGGTAGGGGTTAGGGTTAGGGTACGCGTTAGGGTTAGGGTAGTTATTAAACCTATCCCACTCTCTTGATAACCCTTAGCACGTCAAGGAATATTATTTGGGGGTCCAGCCATGGAGAAGAGTTTAGACACTAGGAGAAGATAAGGAACACACCCATTATCAAGAAATCACATTAGGATTCTCTTTTTAACCTGTTCCTTAAAACACTAGTGCTTAGGAAATCTATTGGAGGCAGAAGCAGTCAAGGGTAGCTTAGGGTTAGGGTTAGGGTTAGGGTACGGCTTAGGGTACGGGTTCGGTTACGGGTTCGGGTACGGGTTCGGGTACGGCGTAGGGTATGGGTTAGGTTTAGGGTTAGGGTTAGTTTGAGGGATAGGGCTCGGTTTAGGTTACGGGTTAGGATTAGGGTACGTGTTAGGGTTAGGGTAGGGGTTAGGGTTAGGGTACGCGTTATGGTTAGGGTAGTTATTAAACATATCCCACTCTCTAGATACCCCTTAGCACGTCAAGGTATATTATTTGGGGGTCCAGCCATGGAGAAGAGTTTAGACACTAGGAGAAGATAAGGAACACACCCATTATCAAGAAATCACATTAGGATTCTCTTTTTAACCTGTTCCTTAAAACACTAGTGCTTAGGAAATCTATTGGAGGCAGAAGCAGTCAAGGGTAGCTTAGGGTTAGGGTTAGGTTTAGGGTTAGGGTTAGGGTTAGGGTACGGCTTAGTGTACGGGTTCGGGTACGGGTTCGGGTATGGCGTAGTGTATGGGTTAGGGTTAGGGTTAGGGTTAGTTTGAGGGTTAGGGCTCGGTTTAGGTTACGGGTTAGGATTAGGGTACGTCTTAGGGTTAGGGTAGGGGTTAGGGTTAGGGTACGCGTTAGGGTTAGGGTAGTTATTAAACCTATCCCACTCTCTAGATAACCCTTAGCACGTCAAGGAATATTATTTGGGGGTCCAGTCATGGAGAAGAGTTTAGACACTAGGAGAAGATAAGGAACACACCCATTATCAAGAAAAAACATTAGGATTCTCTTTTTAACCTGTTCCTTAAAACACTAGTGCTTAGGAAATCTATTGGAGGCAGAAGCAGTCAAGGGTAGCTTAGGGTTAGGGTTAGGGTTAGGGTTAGGGTTAGCTTTAGGGTACGGCTTAGGGTACGGGTTCGGTACGGGTTCGGGTACGGCGTAGGGTATGGGTTAGGGTTAGGGTTAGGGTTAGTTTGAGGGTTAGGGCTCGGTTTAGGGTACGGGTTAGGATTAGGGTACGTGTTAGGGTTAGGGTACGCATTAGGGTTAGGGTAGTTATTAAACCTATCCCACTCTCTAGATAACCCTTAGCACGTCAAGGAATATTATTTGGGGGTCCAGCCATGCAGAAGAGTTTAGACACTAGGAGAAGATAAGGAACACACCCATTATCAAGAAATCACATTAGGATTCTCTTTTTAACCTGTTCCTTAAAACACTAGTGCTTAGGAAATCTATTGGAGGCAGAAGCAGTCAAGGGTAGCTTAGGGTTAGGGTTAGGTTTAGGGTTAGGGTTAGGGTTAGCGTACGGCTTAGGGTACGGTTTCGGGTACGGGTTCGTGTACGGCGTAGGGTATGGGTTAGGGTTAGGGTTAGTTTGAAGGTTAGGGCTCGGTTTAGGGTACGGTTTAGGATTAGGGTACGTGTTGGGGTTAGGGTAGGGGTTAGGGTTAGGGTACGCGTTAGGGTTAGGGTAGTTATTAAACCTATCCCACTCTCTAGATACCCCTTAGCACGTCAAGGAATATTATTTGGGTGTTCAGCCATGGAGAAGAGTTTAGACACTAGGAGAAGATAAGGAACACACCCATTATCAATAAATCACATTAGGATTCTCTTTTTAACCTGTTCCTTAAAACACTAGTGCTTAGGAAATCTATTGGAGGCAGAAGCAGTCAAGGGTAGCTTAGGGTTAGGGTTTGGGTTAGGGTACGGCTTAGGGTACGGGTTCGGGTACGGGTTCGGGTACGGGTTTGGGTATGGCGTACGATATGGGTTAGGGTTAGGGTTAGGGTTAGTTTGAGGGTTAGGGCTCGGTTTAGGGTACGGGTTAGGATTAGGGTACGTGTTAGGGTTAGGGTAGGGGTTAGGGTTAGGGTACGCGTTAGGGTTAGGGTAGTTATTAAACCTATCCCACTCTCTAGATACCCCTTAGCACGTCAAGGAATATTATTTGGGTGTCCAGCCATGGAGAAGAGTTTAGACACTAGGAGAAGATAAGGATCACACCCATTATCAAGAAATCACATTACGATTCTCTTTTTAACCTGTTCCTTAAAACACTAGTGCTTAGGAAATCTATTGGAGGCAGAAGCAGTCAAGGGTAGCTTAGGGTTAGGGTCAGGGTTAGGGTTAGGGTTAGGGTACGGCTTAGGGTACGGGTTCGGGTACGGGTTCGTGTACGGCGTAGGGTATGGGTTAGGGTTAGGGTTAGGGTTAGTTTGAAGGTTAGGGCTCGGTTTAGGGTACAGGTTAGGATTAGGGTTCGTGTTAGTGTTAGGGTAGGGGTTAGGGTTAGGTTACGCGTTAGGTTTAGGGTAGTTATTAAACCTATCCCACTCCCTAGATACCCCTTAGCACGTCAAGGAATATTATTTGGGGGTCCAGCCATGGAGAAGAGTTTAGACAGTAGGAGAAGATAAGGAACACACCCATTATCCTGAAATCTCATTAGGATTCTCTTTTTAACCTGTTCCTTAATACACTAGTGCTTAGGAAATCTATTGGAGGCAGAAGCAGTCAAGGGTAGCTTAGGGTTAGGGTTAGGTTTAGGGTTAGGGTTAGGGTTAGGGTTAGGGTTAGGGTACGGCTTAGTGTACGGGTTCGGGTACGGGTTCGGGTATGGCGTAGGGTATGGGTTAGGGTTAGGGTTAGGGTTAGTTTGAGGGTTAGGGCTCGGTTTAGGTTACGGGTTAGGATTAAGGTATGTCTTAGGGTTAGGGTAGGGGTTAGGGTTAGGGTACGCGTTAGGGTTAGGGTAGTTATTAAACCTATCCCACTCTCTAGATAACCCTTAGCACGTCAAGGAATATTATTTGGGGGTCCAGCCATGGAGAAGAGTTTAGACACTAGGAGAAGATAAGGAACACACCCATTATCAATAAATCACATTAGGATTCTCTTTTTAACCTGTTCCTTAAAACACTAGTGCTTAGGAAATCTATTGGATGCAGAAGCAGTCAAGGGTAGCTTAGGGTTAGGGTTTGGGTTAGGGTACGGCTTAGGGTACGGGTTCGGGTACGGGTTCGTGTACGGCGTAGGGTATGGGTTAGGGTTAGGGTTAGGGTTAGTTTGAGGGTTAGGGCTCCGTTTAGGGTACGGGTTAGGATTAGGGTACGTGTTAGGGTTAGGGTAGGTGTTAGGGTTAGGTTACGCGTTAGGGTTAGGGTAGTTATTAAACCTATCCCACTCTCTAGATAACCCTTAGCACGTCAAGGAATATTATTTGGGGGTCCAGCCATGGAGAAGAGTTTAGACACTAGGAGAAGATAAGGAACACACCCATTATCAAGAAATCACATTAGGATTCTCTTTTTAACCTGTTCCTTAAAACACTAGTGCTTAGGAAATCTATTGGAGGCAGAAGCAGTCAAGGGTAGCTTAGGGTTAGGGTTTGGGTTAGCGTACGGCTTAGGGTACGGGTTCGGGTACGGGTACGGGTACGGGTTTGGGTATGGCGTAGGATATGGGTTAGGGTTAGGGTTAGGGTTAGTTTGAGGGTTAGGGCTCGGTTTAGGGTACGGGTTAGGATTAGGGTACGTGTTAGTGTTAGGGTAGGGGTTAGGGTTAGGGTACGCGTTAGGGTTAGGGTAGTTATTAAACCTATCCCACTCTCTAGATACCCCTTAGCACGTCAAGGAATATTATTTGGGTGTCCAGCCATGGAGAAGAGTTTAGACACTAGGAGAAGATAAAGAACACACCCATTATCAAGAAATCACATTAGGATTCTCTTTTTAACCTGTTCCTTAAAACACTAGTGCTTAGGAAATCTATTGGAGGCAGAAGCAGTCAAGGGTAGCTTAGGTTTAGGGTTAGGTTTAGGGTTAGGGTTAGGGTTAGGGTACGGCTTAGTGTACGGGTTCGGGTACGGGTTCGGGTATGGCGTAGTGTATGGGTTAGGGTTAGGGTTAGGGTTAGTTTGAGGGTTAGGGCTCGGTTTAGGTTACGGGTTAGGATTAGGGTACGTCTTAGGGTTAGGGTAGGGGTTAGGGTTAGGGTACGCGTTAGGGTTAGGGTAGTTATTAAACCTATCCCACTCTCTAGATAACCCTTAGCACGTCAAGGAATATTATTTGGGGGTCCAGCCATGCAGAAGAGTTTAGACACTAGGAGAAGATAAGGAACACACCCATTATCAAGAAATCACATTAGGATTCTCTTTTTAACCTGTTCCTTAAAACACTAGTGCTTAGGAAATCTATTGGAGGCAGAAGCAGTCAAGGGTAGCTTAGGGTTAGGGTTAGGGTTAGGGTTAGGGTTAGCTTTAGGGTACGGCTTAGGGTACGGGTTCGGTACGGGTTCGGGTACGGCGTAGGGTATGGGTTAGGGTTAGGGTTAGGGTTAGTTTGAGGGTTAGGGCTCGGTTTAGGGTACGGGTTAGGATTAGGGTACGTGTTAGGGTTAGGGTACGCGTTAGGGTTAGGGTAGTTATTAAACCTATCCCACTCTCTAGATAACCCTTAGCACGTCAAGGAATATTATTTGGGGGTCCAGCCATGCAGAAGAGTTTAGACACTAGGAGAAGATAAGGAACACACCCATTATCAAGAAATCACATTAGGATTCTCTTTTTAACCTGTTCCTTAAAACACTAGTGCTTAGGAAATCTATTGGAGGCAGAAGCAGTCAAGGGTAGCTTAGGGTTAGGGTTAGGTTTAGGGTTAGGGTTAGGGTTAGCGTACGGCTTAGGGTACGGTTTCGGGTACGGGTTCGTGTACGGCGTAGGGTATGGGTTAGGGTTAGGGTTAGTTTGAAGGTTAGGGCTCGGTTTAGGGTACGGTTTAGGATTAGGGTACGTGTTGGGGTTAGGGTAGGGGTTAGGGTTAGGGTACGCGTTAGGGTTAGGGTAGTTATTAAACCTATCCCACTCTCTAGATACCCCTTAGCACGTCAAGGAATATTATTTGGGTGTCCAGCCATGGAGAAGAGTTTAGACACTAGGAGAAGATAAGGAACACACCCATTATCAATAAATCACATTAGGATTCTCTTTTTAACCTGTTCCTTAAAACACTAGTGCTTAGGAAATCTATTGGAGGCAGAAGCAGTCAAGGGTAGCTTAGGGTTAGGGTTTGGGTTAGGGTACGGCTTAGGGTACGGGTTCGGGTACGGGTTCGGGTACGGGTTTGGGTATGGCGTACGATATGGGTTAGGGTTAGGGTTAGGGTTAGTTTGAGGGTTAGGGCTCGGTTTAGGGTACGGGTTAGGATTAGGGTACGTGTTAGGGTTAGGGTAGGGGTTAGGGTTAGGGTACGCGTTAGGGTTAGGGTAGTTATTAAACCTATCCCACTCTCTAGATACCCCTTAGCACGTCAAGGAATATTATTTGGGTGTCCAGCCATGGAGAAGAGTTTAGACACTAGGAGAAGATAAGGATCACACCCATTATCAAGAAATCACATTAGGATTCTCTTTTTAACCTGTTCCTTAAAACACTAGTGCTTAGGAAATCTATTGGAGGCAGAAGCAGTCAAGGGTAGCTTAGGGTTAGGGTCAGGGTTAGGGTTAGGGTTAGGGTACGGCTTAGGGTACGGGTTCGGGTACGGGTTCGTGTACGGCGTAGGGTATGGGTTAGGGTTAGGGTTAGGGTTAGTTTGAAGGTTAGGGCTCGGTTTAGGGTACAGGTTAGGATTAGGGTTCGTGTTAGTGTTAGGGTAGGGGTTAGGGTTAGGTTACGCGTTAGGTTTAGGGTAGTTATTAAACCTATCCCACTCCCTAGATACCCCTTAGCACGTCAAGGAATATTATTTGGGGGTCCAGCCATGGAGAAGAGTTTAGACAGTAGGAGAAGATAAGGAACACACCCATTATCCTGAAATCTCATTAGGATTCTCTTTTTAACCTGTTCCTTAATACACTAGTGCTTAGGAAATCTATTGGAGGCAGAAGCAGTCAAGGGTAGCTTAGGGTTAGGGTTAGGTTTAGGGTTAGGGTTAGGGTTAGGGTTAGGGTTAGGGTACGGCTTAGTGTACGGGTTCGGGTACGGGTTCGGGTATGGCGTAGGGTATGGGTTAGGGTTAGGGTTAGGGTTAGTTTGAGGGTTAGGGCTCGGTTTAGGTTACGGGTTAGGATTAAGGTATGTCTTAGGGTTAGGGTAGGGGTTAGGGTTAGAGTACGCGTTAGGGTTAGGGTAGTTATTAAACCTATCCCACTCTCTAGATAACCCTTAGCACGTCAAGGAATATTATTTGGGGGTCCAGCCATGGAGAAGAGTTTAGACACTAGGAGAAGATAAGGAACACACCCATTATCAATAAATCACATTAGGATTCTCTTTTTAACCTGTTCCTTAAAACACTAGTGCTTAGGAAATCTATTGGATGCAGAAGCAGTCAAGGGTAGCTTAGGGTTAGGGTTTGGGTTAGGGTACGGCTTAGGGTACGGGTTCGGGTACGGGTTCGGGTACGGGTTTGGGTATGGCGTACGATATGGGTTAGGGTTAGGGTTAGGGTTAGTTTGAGGGTTAGGGCTCGGTTTAGGGTACGGGTTAGGATTAGGGTACGTGTTAGGGTTAGGGTAGGGGTTAGGGTTAGGGTACGCGTTAGGGTTAGGGTAGTTATTAAACCTATCCCACTCTCTAGATACCCCTTAGCACGTCAAGGAATATTATTTGGGTGTCCAGCCATGGAGAAGAGTTTAGACACTAGGAGAAGATAAGGATCACACCCATTATCAAGAAATCACATTACGATTCTCTTTTTAACCTGTTCCTTAAAACACTAGTGCTTAGGAAATCTATTGGAGGCAGAAGCAGTCAAGGGTAGCTTAGGGTTAGGGTTAGGGTTAGGGTTAGGGTTAGCTTTAGGGTACGGCTTAGGGTACGGGTTCGGGTACGAGTTCGGGTACGGCGTAGGGTATGGGTTAGGGTTAGGGTTAGGGTTAGTTTGAGGGTTAGGGCTCGGTTTAGGGTACGGGTTAGGATTAGGGTACGTGTTAGGGTTAGGGTACGCGTTAGGGTTAGGGTAGTTATTAAACCTATCCCACTCTCTAGATACCCCTTAGCACGTCAAGGAATATTATTTGCGGGTCCAGCCATGGAGAAGAGTTTAGACACTAGGAGAAGATAAGGAACACACCCATTATCAAAAAATCACATTAGGATTCTCTTTTTAACCTGTTCCTTAATACACTAGTGCTTAGGAAATCTATTGGAGGCAGAAGCAGTCAAGGGTAGCTTAGGGTTAGGGTTACGGTGAGGGTTAGGGTTAGGGTATGGCTTAGGGTACGGGTTCGGGTACGGGTTCGGGTACGGCGTAGGGTATGGGTTAGGGTTAGGGTTAGGGTTAGTTTGAGGGTTAGGGCTCCGTTTAGGGTACGGGTTAGGATTAGGGTACGTGTTAGGGTTAGGGTAGGGGTTAGGGTTAGGGTACGCGTTAGGGTTAGGGTAGTTATTAAACCTATCCCACTCTCTAGATACCCCTTAGCACGTCAAGGAATATTATTTGGGGGTCCAGCCATGGAGAAGAGTTTAGACACTAGGAGAAGATAAGGAACACACCCATTATCAAGAAATCACATTAGGATTCTCTTTTTAACCTGTTCCTTAAAACACTAGTGCTTAGGAAATCTATTGGAGGCAGAAGCAGTCAAGGGTAGCTTAGGGTTAGGGTTAGGGTTAGGGCTAGGGTTAGGACACGGCTTATGGTACGGGTTCGGGTACGGGTTCGTGTACGGCGTAGGGTATGGGTTTGGGTTAGGGTTAGGGTTAGTTTGAAGCTTAGGGCTCGGTTTAGGGTATGGGTTAGGAGTAGGGTTCGTGTTAGGGTTAGGGTAGGGGTTTAGGGTTAGGGGTACACATTAGGGTTAGGTAGTATTAAACCTATCCCACTCTCTAGATACCCCTTAGCACGTCAAGGAATATTATTTGGGGGTCCAGCCATGGAGAAGAGTTTAGACACTAGGAGAAGATAAGGAACACACCCATTATCCTGAAATCACATTAGGATTCTCTTTTTAACCTGTTCCTTAATACACTAGTGCTTAGGAAATCTATTGGAGGCAGAAGCAGTCAAGGGTAGCTTAGGGTTAGGGTTACGGTTAGGGTTAGGGTTAGGGTATGGCTTAGGGTACGGGTTCTGGGTACGGGTTCGGGTACGGCGTAGGGTATGGGATAGGGTTAGGGGTTAGGGTTAGTTTTGAGGTTAGGGCTCGGTTTAGGGTACGGGTTAGGATTAGGGTACGTGTTAGGGTTAGGGTAGGGGTTAGGGTTAGGGGTACGCGTTAGGGTTAGGTTAGTTATTAAACCTATCCCACTCCTCTAGATACCCTTAGCACGTCAAGGAATATTAATTGGGGGGTCCAGCCATGGAGAAGAGTTTAGACACTAGGAGAAGATAAGGAACACACCCATTATCAAGAAATCACATTAGGATTCTCTTTTTAACCTGTTCCTTAAAACACTAGTGCTTAGGAACTCTATTGGAGGCAGAAGCAGTCAAGGGTAGCTTAGGGTTAGGGTTAGGGTTAGGGTACGGCTTAGGGTACGGGTTCGGTTACGGGTTCGGGTACGGGTTCGGGTACGGCGTAGGGTATGGGTTAGGTTTAGGGGTTAGGGTTAGTTTGAGGGTTAGGGCTCGGTTTAGGGTACGGGTTAGGATTAGGGTACGTGTTAGGGTTAGGGTAGGGGGTTAGGGTTAGGGTACGCGTTAGGGTTAGGGTAGTTATTAAACCTATCCCACTCTCTAGATACCCCTTAGCACGTCAAGGAATATTATTTGGGTGTCCAGCCATGGAGAAGAGTTTAGACACTAGGAGAAGATAAGGAACACACCCATTATCCTGAAATCACATTAGGATTCTCTTTTTAACCTGTTCCTTAAAACACTAGTGCTTAGGAAATCTATTGGAGGCAGAAGCAGTCAAGGGTAGCTTAGGGTTAGGGTTAGGGTTAGGGTTACGGCTTAGGGTACGGTTTCTTGGGTACGGGTTCGGGTACGGGTTTGGGTATGGCGTACGATATGGGTTAGGGTTAGGGTTAGGGTTAGTTTGAGGGTTAGGGCTCGGTTAGGGTACGGGTTAGGATTAGGGTACGTGTTAGGGTTAGGGTAGGGGTTAGGGTTAGGGTACGCGTTAGGGTTAGGGTAGTTATTAAACCTATCCCACTCTCTAGATACCCCTTAGCACGTCAAGGAATATTATTTGGGGGTCCAGCCATGGAGAAGAGTTTAGACACTAGGAGAAGATAAGGAACACACCCATTATCCTGAAATCACATTAGGATTCTCTTTTTAACCTGTTCCTTATACACTAGTGCTTAGGAAATCTATTGGAGGCAGAAGCAGTCAAGGGTAGCTTAGGGTTAGGGTTACGGTGAGGGTAAGGGTTAGGGTATGGCTTAGGGTACGGGGGTTCGGGTACGGGTTCGGGTACGGCGTAGGGTATGGGTTAGGGTTAGGGTTACGGTTAGTTTGAGGGTTAGGGCTCCGTTTAGGGTACGGGTTAGGATTAGGTTACGTGTTAGGGTTAGGGTAGGGTTAGGGTTAGGGTACGCGTTAGGGTTAGGGTAGTTATTAAACCTATCCCACTCTCTAGATACCCCTTAGCACGTCAAGGAATATTATTTGGGTGTCCAGCCATGGAGAAAAGTTTAGACACTAGGAGAAGATAAGGAACACACCCATTATCAAGAAATCACATTAGGATTCTCTTTTTAACCTGTTCCTTTAAAACACTAGTGCTTAGGAAATCTATTGGAGGCAGAAGCAGTCAAGGGTAGCTTAGGGTTAGGGTTAGGGTTAGGGTACGGCTTAGGGTAGGGGTTCGGTTACGGGTTCGGGTACGGTTCGGGTACGGCGTTAGGGTATGGGTTAGGTTTAGGGTTAGGTTTAGTTTGAGGGATAGGGCTCGGTTTAGGTTACGGGTTAGGATTAGGGTACGTGTTAGGGTTAGGGTAGGGGTTAGGGTTAGGGGTACGCGTTTAGGGGTAGGGTAGTTATTAAACATATCCCACTCTCTAGATACCCCTTAGCACGTCAAGGTATATTATTTGGGGGTCCAGCCATGGAGAAGAGTTTAGACACTAGGAGAAGATAGGAACACACCCATTATCAAGAAATCACATTAGGATTCTCTTTTTAACCTGTTCCTTAAAACACTAGTGCTTAGGAAATCTATTGGAGGCAGAAGCAGTCAAGGGTAGCTTAGGTTTAGGGTTAGGTTTAGGGTTAGGGTTAGGTTAGGGTACGGCTTAGTGTACGGGTTCGGGTACGGGTTCGGGTATGGCGTAGTGTATGGGTTAGGGTTAGGGTTAGGGTTAGTTTGAGGGTTAGGGCTCGGTTTAGGTTACGGGTTAGGATTAGGGTACGTCTTAGGGTTAGGGTAGGGGTTAGGGTTAGGGTACGCGTTAGGGTTAGGGTAGTTATTAAACCTATCCCACTCTCTAGATAACCCTTAGCACGTCAACGGAATATTAATTGGGGGTCCAGTCATGGAGAAGAGTTTAGACACTAGGAGAAGATAAGGAACACACCCATTATCAAGAAAAAACATTAGGATTCTCTTTTTAACCTGTTCCTTAAAACACTAGTGCTTAGGAAATCTATTGGAGGCAGAAGCAGTCAAGGGTAGCTTAGGGTTAGGGTTAGGTTAGGGTTAGGGTTAGACTTTAGGGTACGGCTTAGGGTACGGGTTCTGTACGGGTTCGGGTACGGCGTAGGGTATGGGTTAGGGTTAGGGTTAGTGTTAGTTTGAGGGTTAGGGCTCGTTTAGGGTACGGGTTAGGATTAGGGTACGTGTTAGGGGTAGGGTACGCGTTAGGGTTAGGGTAGTTATTAAACCTATCCACTCTCTAGATAACCCTTAGCACGTCAAGGAATATTATTTGGGGGTCCAGCCATGCAGAAGAGTTTAGACACTAGGAGAAGATAAGGAACATGCACCCCATTATCAAGAAATCACATTAGGATTCTCTTTTTAACTGTTCCTTAAAACACTAGTGCTTAGGAAATCTATTGGAGGCAGAAGCAGTCAAGGGTAGCTTAGGGTTAGGGTTACGGTGAGGGTTAGGGTTAGGGTATGGCTTAGGGTACGGGTTCGGGTACGGGTTCGGGTACGGCGTAGGGGTATGGGTAGGGTTAGGGTTAGGGTTAGTTTGAGGGTTAGGCTCCGTTTAGGGTACGGGTTAGGATTAGGGTACGTGTTAGGGTAGGGTAGGGGTTAGGGTTAGGGTACGCGTTAGGGGTTAGGGTAGTTATTAAACCTATCCCACTTCTAGATACCCCTTAGCACGTCAAGGAATATTATTTGGGTGTCCAGCCATGGAGAAGAGTTTAGACACTAGGAGAAGATAAGGAACACACCATTATCCTGAAATCACATTAGGATTCTCTTTTTAACCTGTTCCTTAAAACACTAGTGCTTAGGAAATCTATTGGAGGCAGAAGCAGTCAAGGGTAGCTTAGGGTTAGGGTTAGGGTTAGGGTACGGCTTAGGGTACGGGTTCGGGTACGGGTTCGGGTACGGGGTTTGGGTATGGCGTAACGATATGGGTTAGGGTTAGGGTTAGGGTTAGTTTGAGGGTTAGGGCTCGGTTTAGGGGTACGGGTTAGGATTAGGGTACGTGTTAGGGTTAGGGTAGGGGTTAGGGTTAGGGTACGCGTTAGGGTTAGGGTAGTTATTAAACCTCTCCCACTCTCTAGATACCCCTTAGCACGTCAAGGAATATTATTTGGGGTCCAGCCATGAGAAGAGTTTAGACACTAGGAGAAGATAAGGAACACACCCATTATCCTGAAATCACATTAGATTCTCTTTTTAACCTGTCCTTAATACACTAGTGCTTAGGAAAATCTATTGGAGGCAGAAGCAGTCAAGGGTAGCTTAGGGTTAGGGTTACGGTGAGGGTTAGGGTTAGGGTATGGCTTAGGGTACGGGTTCGGGTACGGGTTCGGGTACGGCGTAGGGTATGGGTTAGGGTTAGGGTTACGGTTAGTTTGAGGGTTAGGGCTCCGTTTAGGGTACGGGTTAGGATTAGGTTACGTGTTAGGGTTAGGGTAGGGGTTAGGGTTAGGGTACGCGTTAGGGTTAGGGTAGTTATTAAACCTATCCCACTCTCTAGATACCCCTTAGCACGTCAAGGAATATTATTTGGGTGTCCAGCCATGGAGAAAAGTTTAGACACTAGGAGAAGATAAGGAACACACCCATTATCAAGAAATCACATTAGGATTCTCTTTTTAACCTGTTCCTTAAAACACTAGTGCTTAGGAAATCTATTGGAGGCAGAAGCAGTCAAGGGTAGCTTAGGGTTAGGGTTAGGGTTAGGGTTAGGGTTAGCTTTAGGGTACGGCTTAGGGTACGGGTTCGGTACGGGTTCGGGTACGGCGTAGGGTATGGGTTAGGGTTAGGGTTAGGGTTAGTTTGAGGGTTAGGGCTCGGTTTAGGGTACGGGTTAGGATTAGGGTACGTGTTAGGGTTAGGGTACGCGTTAGGGTTAGGGTAGTTATTAAACCTATCCCACTCTCTAGATAACCCTTAGCACGTCAAGGAATATTATTTGGGGGTCCAGCCATGCAGAAGAGTTTAGACACTAGGAGAAGATAAGGAACACACCCATTATCAAGAAATCACATTAGGATTCTCTTTTTAACCTGTTCCTTAAAACACTAGTGCTTAGGAAATCTATTGGAGGCAGAAGCAGTCAAGGGTAGCTTAGGGTTAGGGTTAGGTTTAGGGTTAGGGTTAGGGTTAGCGTACGGCTTAGGGTACGGTTTCGGGTACGGGTTCGTGTACGGCGTAGGGTATGGGTTAGGGTTAGGGTTAGTTTGAAGGTTAGGGCTCGGTTTAGGGTACGGTTTAGGATTAGGGTACGTGTTGGGGTTAGGGTAGGGGTTAGGGTTAGGGTACGCGTTAGGGTTAGGGTAGTTATTAAACCTATCCCACTCTCTAGATACCCCTTAGCACGTCAAGGAATATTATTTGGGTGTCCAGCCATGGAGAAGAGTTTAGACACTAGGAGAAGATAAGGAACACACCCATTATCAATAAATCACATTAGGATTCTCTTTTTAACCTGTTCCTTAAAACACTAGTGCTTAGGAAATCTATTGGAGGCAGAAGCAGTCAAGGGTAGCTTAGGGTTAGGGTTTGGGTTAGGGTACGGCTTAGGGTACGGGTTCGGGTACGGGTTCGGGTACGGGTTTGGGTATGGCGTACGATATGGGTTAGGGTTAGGGTTAGGGTTAGTTTGAGGGTTAGGGCTCGGTTTAGGGTACGGGTTAGGATTAGGGTACGTGTTAGGGTTAGGGTAGGGGTTAGGGTTAGGGTACGCGTTAGGGTTAGGGTAGTTATTAAACCTATCCCACTCTCTAGATACCCCTTAGCACGTCAAGGAATATTATTTGGGTGTCCAGCCATGGAGAAGAGTTTAGACACTAGGAGAAGATAAGGATCACACCCATTATCAAGAAATCACATTAGGATTCTCTTTTTAACCTGTTCCTTAAAACACTAGTGCTTAGGAAATCTATTGGAGGCAGAAGCAGTCAAGGGTAGCTTAGGGTTAGGGTCAGGGTTAGGGTTAGGGTTAGGGTACGGCTTAGGGTACGGGTTCGGGTACGGGTTCGTGTACGGCGTAGGGTATGGGTTAGGGTTAGGGTTAGGGTTAGTTTGAAGGTTAGGGCTCGGTTTAGGGTACAGGTTAGGATTAGGGTTCGTGTTAGTGTTAGGGTAGGGGTTAGGGTTAGGTTACGCGTTAGGTTTAGGGTAGTTATTAAACCTATCCCACTCCCTAGATACCCCTTAGCACGTCAAGGAATATTATTTGGGGGTCCAGCCATGGAGAAGAGTTTAGACAGTAGGAGAAGATAAGGAACACACCCATTATCCTGAAATCTCATTAGGATTCTCTTTTTAACCTGTTCCTTAATACACTAGTGCTTAGGAAATCTATTGGAGGCAGAAGCAGTCAAGGGTAGCTTAGGGTTAGGGTTAGGTTTAGGGTTAGGGTTAGGGTTAGGGTTAGGGTTAGGGTACGGCTTAGTGTACGGGTTCGGGTACGGGTTCGGGTATGGCGTAGGGTATGGGTTAGGGTTAGGGTTAGGGTTAGTTTGAGGGTTAGGGCTCGGTTTAGGTTACGGGTTAGGATTAAGGTATGTCTTAGGGTTAGGGTAGGGGTTAGGGTTAGGGTACGCGTTAGGGTTAGGGTAGTTATTAAACCTATCCCACTCTCTAGATAACCCTTAGCACGTCAAGGAATATTATTTGGGGGTCCAGCCATGGAGAAGAGTTTAGACACTAGGAGAAGATAAGGAACACACCCATTATCAATAAATCACATTAGGATTCTCTTTTTAACCTGTTCCTTAAAACACTAGTGCTTAGGAAATCTATTGGATGCAGAAGCAGTCAAGGGTAGCTTAGGGTTAGGGTTTGGGTTAGGGTACGGCTTAGGGTACGGGTTCGGGTACGGGTTCGGGTACGGGTTTGGGTATGGCGTACGATATGGGTTAGGGTTAGGGTTAGGGTTAGTTTGAGGGTTAGGGCTCGGTTTAGGGTACGGGTTAGGATTAGGGTACGTGTTAGGGTTAGGGTAGGGGTTAGGGTTAGGGTACGCGTTAGGGTTAGGGTAGTTATTAAACCTATCCCACTCTCTAGATACCCCTTAGCACGTCAAGGAATATTATTTGGGTGTCCAGCCATGGAGAAGAGTTTAGACACTAGGAGAAGATAAGGATCACACCCATTATCAAGAAATCACATTAGGATTCTCTTTTTAACCTGTTCCTTAAAACACTAGTGCTTAGGAAATCTATTGGAGGCAGAAGCAGTCAAGGGTAGCTTAGGGTTAGGGTTAGGGTTAGGGTTAGGGTTAGCTTTAGGGTACGGCTTAGGGTACGGGTTCGGGTACGAGTTCGGGTACGGCGTAGGGTATGGGTTAGGGTTAGGGTTAGGGTTAGTTTGAGGGTTAGGGCTCGGTTTAGGGTACGGGTTAGGATTAGGGTACGTGTTAGGGTTAGGGTACGCGTTAGGGTTAGGGTAGTTATTAAACCTATCCCACTCTCTAGATACCCCTTAGCACGTCAAGGAATATTATTTGCGGGTCCAGCCATGGAGAAGAGTTTAGACACTAGGAGAAGATAAGGAACACACCCATTATCAAAAAATCACATTAGGATTCTCTTTTTAACCTGTTCCTTAATACACTAGTGCTTAGGAAATCTATTGGAGGCAGAAGCAGTCAAGGGTAGCTTAGGGTTAGGGTTACGGTGAGGGTTAGGGTTAGGGTATGGCTTAGGGTACGGGTTCGGGTACGGGTTCGGGTACGGCGTAGGGTATGGGTTAGGGTTAGGGTTAGGGTTAGTTTGAGGGTTAGGGCTCCGTTTAGGGTACGGGTTAGGATTAGGGTACGTGTTAGGGTTAGGGTAGGGGTTAGGGTTAGGGTACGCGTTAGGGTTAGGGTAGTTATTAAACCTATCCCACTCTCTAGATACCCCTTAGCACGTCAAGGAATATTATTTGGGGGTCCAGCCATGGAGAAGAGTTTAGACACTAGGAGAAGATAAGGAACACACCCATTATCAAGAAATCACATTAGGATTCTCTTTTTAACCTGTTCCTTAAAACACTAGTGCTTAGGAAATCTATTGGAGGCAGAAGCAGTCAAGGGTAGCTTAGGGTTAGGGTTAGGGTTAGGGCTAGGGTTAGGACACGGCTTAGGGTACGGGTTCGGGTACGGGTTCGTGTACGGCGTAGGGTATGGGTTTGGGTTAGGGTTAGGGTTAGTTTGAAGCTTAGGGCTCGGTTTAGGGTATGGGTTAGGATTAGGGTTCGTGTTAGGGTTAGGGTAGGGGTTAGGGTTAGGGTACGCATTAGGGTTAGGGTAGTTATTAAACCTATCCCACTCTCTAGATACCCCTTAGCACGTCAAGGAATATTATTTGGGGGTCCAGCCATGGAGAAGAGTTTAGACACTAGGAGAAGATAAGGAACACACCCATTATCCTGAAATCACATTAGGATTCTCTTTTTAACCTGTTCCTTAATACACTAGTGCTTAGGAAATCTATTGGAGGCAGAAGCAGTCAAGGGTAGCTTAGGGTTAGGGTTACGGTTAGGGTTAGGGTTAGGGTATGGCTTAGGGTACGGGTTCTGGTACGGGTTCGGGTACGGCGTAGGGTATGGGATAGGGTTAGGGTTAGGGTTAGTTTGAGGGTTAGGGCTCGGTTTAGGGTACGGGTTAGGATTAGGGTACGTGTTAGGGTTAGGGTAGGGGTTAGGGTTAGGGTACGCGTTAGGGTTAGGTTAGTTATTAAACCTATCCCACTCTCTAGATACCCCTTAGCACGTCAAGGAATATTAATTGGGGGTCCAGCCATGGAGAAGAGTTTAGACACTAGGAGAAGATAAGGAACACACCCATTATCAAGAAATCACATTAGGATTCTCTTTTTAACCTGTTCCTTAAAACACTAGTGCTTAGGAAATCTATTGGAGGCAGAAGCAGTCAAGGGTAGCTTAGGGTTAGGGTTAGGGTTAGGGTACGGCTTAGGGTACGGGTTCGGTTACGGGTTCGGGTACGGGTTCGGGTACGGCGTAGGGTATGGGTTAGGTTTAGGGTTAGGGTTAGTTTGAGGGTTAGGGCTCGGTTTAGGGTACGGGTTAGGATTAGGGTACGTGT
Organism: Eschrichtius robustus; assembly: GCF_028021215.1. NCBI lineage: Eukaryota > Metazoa > Chordata > Mammalia > Artiodactyla > Eschrichtiidae > Eschrichtius > Eschrichtius robustus. The sequence continues at coordinate 948,025 of NW_027175201.1, forward strand.
TAGGGTTAGGGTAGGGGTTAGGGTTAGGGTACGCGTTAGGGTTAGGGTAGTTATTAAACCTATCCCACTCTCTAGATACCCCTTAGCACGTCAAGGAATATTATTTGGGTGTCCAGCCATGGAGAAGAGTTTAGACACTAGGAGAAGATAAGGAACACACCCATTATCCTGAAATCACATTAGGATTCTCTTTTTAACCTGTTCCTTAAAACACTAGTGCTTAGGAAATCTATTGGAGGCAGAAGCAGTCAAGGGTAGCTTAGGGTTAGGGTTAGGGTTAGGGTACGGCTTAGGGTACGGGTTCGGGTACGGGTTCGGGTACGGGTTTGGGTATGGCGTACGATATGGGTTAGGGTTAGGGTTAGGGTTAGTTTGAGGGTTAGGGCTCGGTTTAGGGTACGGGTTAGGATTAGGGTACGTGTTAGGGTTAGGGTAGGGGTTAGGGTTAGGGTACGCGTTAGGGTTAGGGTAGTTATTAAACCTATCCCACTCTCTAGATACCCCTTAGCACGTCAAGGAATATTATTTGGGGGTCCAGCCATGGAGAAGAGTTTAGACACTAGGAGAAGATAAGGAACACACCCATTATCCTGAAATCACATTAGGATTCTCTTTTTAACCTGTTCCTTAATACACTAGTGCTTAGGAAATCTATTGGAGGCAGAAGCAGTCAAGGGTAGCTTAGGTTTAGGGTTAGGGTTAGGGTTAGGGTTAGCTTTAGGGTACGACTTAGTGTACGGGTTCGGGTACGGGTTCGGGTATGGCGTAGTGTATGGGTTAGGGTTAGGGTTAGGGTTAGTTTGAGGGTTAGGGCTCGGTTTAGGTTACGGGTTAGGATTAGGGTACGTCTTAGGGTTAGGGTAGGGGTTAGGGTTAGGGTACGCGTTAGGGTTAGGGTAGTTATTAAACCTATCCCACTCTCTAGATAACCCTTAGCACGTCAAGGAATATTATTTGGGGGTCCAGTCATGGAGAAGAGTTTAGACACTAGGAGAAGATAAGGAACACACCCATTATCAAGAAAAAACATTAGGATTCTCTTTTTAACCTGTTCCTTAAAACACTAGTGCTTAGGAAATCTATTGGAGGCAGAAGCAGTCAAGGGTAGCTTAGGGTTAGGGTTAGGGTTAGGGTTAGGGTTAGCTTTAGGGTACGGCTTAGGGTACGGGTTCTGTACGGGTTCGGGTACGGCGTAGGGTATGGGTTAGGGTTAGGGTTAGTGTTAGTTTGAGGGTTAGGGCTCGGTTTAGGGTACGGGTTAGGATTAGGGTACGTGTTAGGGTTAGGGTACGCGTTAGGGTTAGGGTAGTTATTAAACCTATCCCACTCTCTAGATAACCCTTAGCACGTCAAGGAATATTATTTGGGGGTCCAGCCATGCAGAAGAGTTTAGACACTAGGAGAAGATAAGGAACACACCCATTATCAAGAAATCACATTAGGATTCTCTTTTTAACCTGTTCCTTAAAACACTAGTGCTTAGGAAATCTATTGGAGGCAGAAGCAGTCAAGGGTAGCTTAGGGTTAGGGTTACGGTGAGGGTTAGGGTTAGGGTATGGCTTAGGGTACGGGTTCGGGTACGGGTTCGGGTACGGCGTAGGGTATGGGTTAGGGTTAGGGTTAGGGTTAGTTTGAGGGTTAGGGCTCCGTTTAGGGTACGGGTTAGGATTAGGGTACGTGTTAGGGTTAGGGTAGGGGTTAGGGTTAGGGTACGCGTTAGGGTTAGGGTAGTTATTAAACCTATCCCACTCTCTAGATACCCCTTAGCACGTCAAGGAATATTATTTGGGTGTCCAGCCATGGAGAAGAGTTTAGACACTAGGAGAAGATAAGGAACACACCCATTATCCTGAAATCACATTAGGATTCTCTTTTTAACCTGTTCCTTAAAACACTAGTGCTTAGGAAATCTATTGGAGGCAGAAGCAGTCAAGGGTAGCTTAGGGTTAGGGTTAGGGTTAGGGTACGGCTTAGGGTACGGGTTCGGGTACGGGTTCGGGTACGGGTTTGGGTATGGCGTACGATATGGGTTAGGGTTAGGGTTAGGGTTAGTTTGAGGGTTAGGGCTCGGTTTAGGGTACGGGTTAGGATTAGGGTACGTGTTAGGGTTAGGGTAGGGGTTAGGGTTAGGGTACGCGTTAGGGTTAGGGTAGTTATTAAACCTCTCCCACTCTCTAGATACCCCTTAGCACGTCAAGGAATATTATTTGGGGGTCCAGCCATGGAGAAGAGTTTAGACACTAGGAGAAGATAAGGAACACACCCATTATCCTGAAATCACATTAGGATTCTCTTTTTAACCTGTTCCTTAATACACTAGTGCTTAGGAAATCTATTGGAGGCAGAAGCAGTCAAGGGTAGCTTAGGGTTAGGGTTACGGTGAGGGTTAGGGTTAGGGTATGGCTTAGGGTACGGGTTCGGGTACGGGTTCGGGTACGGCGTAGGGTATGGGTTAGGGTTAGGGTTACGGTTAGTTTGAGGGTTAGGGCTCCGTTTAGGGTACGGGTTAGGATTAGGTTACGTGTTAGGGTTAGGGTAGGGGTTAGGGTTAGGGTACGCGTTAGGGTTAGGGTAGTTATTAAACCTATCCCACTCTCTAGATACCCCTTAGCACGTCAAGGAATATTATTTGGGTGTCCAGCCATGGAGAAAAGTTTAGACACTAGGAGAAGATAAGGAACACACCCATTATCAAGAAATCACATTAGGATTCTCTTTTTAACCTGTTCCTTAAAACACTAGTGCTTAGGAAATCTATTGGAGGCAGAAGCAGTCAAGGGTAGCTTAGGGTTAGGGTTAGGGTTTGGGCTAGGGTTAGGACACGGCTTAGGGTACGGGTTCGGGTACGGGTTCGTGTACGGCGTAGGGTATGGGTTTGGGTTAGGGTTAGGGTTAGTTTGAAGGTTAGGGCTCGGTTTAGGGTATGGGTTAGGATTAGGGTTCGTGTTAGGGTTAGGGTAGGGGTTAGGGTTAGGGTATGCGTTAGAGTTAGGGTAGTTATTAAACCTATCCCACTCTCTAAATACCCCTTAGCACGTCAAGGAATATTATTTGGGGGTCCAGCCATGGAGAAGAGTTTAGACACTAGGAGAAGATAAGGAACACACCCATTATCCTGAAATCACATTAGGATTCTCTTTTTAACCTGTTCCTTAATACACTAGTGCTTAGGAAATCTATTGGAGGCAGAAGCAGTCAAGGGTAGCTTAGGGTTAGGGTTACGTTTAGGGTTAGGGTTAGGGTATGGCTTAGGGTACGGGTTCGGGTACGGGTTCGGGTACGGCGTAGGGTATGGGTTAGGGTTAGGGTTAGGGTTAGTTTGAGGGTTAGGGCTCGGGTTAGGGTACGGGTTAGGATTAGGGTACGTGTTAGGGTTAGGGTAGGCGTTAGGGTTAGGGTACGCGTTAGGGTTAGGGTAGTTATTAAACCTATCCCACTCTCTAGATACCCCTTAGCACGTCAAGGAATATTAATTGGGGGTCCAGCCATGGAGAAGAGTTTAGACACTAGGAGAAGATAAGGAACACACCCATTATCAAGAAATCACATTAGGATTCTCTTTTTAACCTGTTCCTTAAAACACTAGTGATTAGGAAATCTATTGGAGGCAGAAGCAGTCAAGGGTAGCTTAGGGTTAGGGTTTGGGTTAGCGTACGGCTTAGGGTACGGGTTCGGGTACGGCTTAGTGTACGGGTTCGGGTACGGGTTCGGGTATGGCGTAGTGTATGGGTTAGGGTTAGGGTTAGGGTTAGTTTGAGGGTTAGGGCTCGGTTTAGGTTACGGGTTAGGATTAGGGTACGTCTTAGGGTTAGGGTAGGGGTTAGGGTTAGGGTACGCGTTAGGGTTAGGTTAGTTATTAAACCTATCCCACTCTCTAGATAACCCTTAGCACGTCAAGGAATATTATTTGGGGGTCCAGCCATGGAGAAGAGTTTAGACACTAGGAGAAGATAAGGAACACACCCATTATCAAGAAATCACATTAGGATTCTCTTTTTAACCTGTTCCTTAAAACACTAGTGCTTAGGAAATCTATTGGAGGCAGAAGCAGTCAAGGGTAGCTTAGGGTTAGGGTTAGGGTTAGGGTTAGGGTTAGCTTTAGGGTATGGCTTAGGGTACGGGTTAGGTACGGGTTCGGGTACGGCGTAGGGTATGGGTTAGGGTTAGGGTTAGGGTTAGTTTGAGGGTTAGGGCTCGGTTTAGGTTACGGGTTAGGATTAAGGTATGTCTTAGGGTTAGGGTAGGGGTTAGGGTTAGGGTACGCGTTAGGGTTAGGGTAGTTATTAAACCTATCCCACTCTCTAGATACCCCTTAGCACGTCAAGGAATATTATTTGGGTGTCCAGCCATGGAGAAGAGTTTAGACACTAGGAGAAGATAAGGAATACACCCATTATCAAGAAATCACATTAGGATTCTCTTTTTAACCTGTTCCTTAGTACACTAGTGCTTAGGAAATCTATTGGAGGCAGAAGCAGTCAAGGGTAGCTTAGGGTTAGGGTTTGGGTTAGGGTACGGCTTAGGGTACGGGTTCGGGTACGGGTTCGGGTACCTGTTTGGGTATGGCGTACGATATGGGTTAGGGTTAGGGTTAGTGTTAGTTTGAGGGTTAGGGCTCGGTTTAGGGTACGGGTTAGGATTAGGGTACGTGTTAGGGTTAGGGTAGGGGTTAGGGTTAGGGTACGCGTTAGGGTTAGGGTAGTTATTAAACCTATCCCACTCTCTAGATACCCCTTAGCACGTCAAGGAATATTATTTGGGTGTCCAGCCATGGAGAAGAGTTTAGACACTAGGAGAAGATAAGGATCACACCCATTATCAAAAAATCACATTAGGATTCTCTTTTTAACCTGTTCCTTAAAACACTAGTGCTTAGGAAATCTATTGGAGGCAGAAGCAGTCAAGGGTAGCTTAGGGTTAGGGTTAGGTTTAGGGTTAGGGTTAGGGTTAGGGTTAGGGTTAGGGTACGGCTTAGTGTACGGGTTCGGGTACGGGTTCGGGTATGGCGTAGGGTATGGGTTAGGGTTAGGGTTAGGGTTAGTTTGAGGGTTAGGGCTCGGTTTAGGTTACGGGTTAGGATTAAGGTATGTCTTAGGGTTAGGGTAGGGGTTAGGGTTAGGGTACGCGTTAGGGTTAGGGTAGTTATTAAACCTATCCCACTCTCTAGATAACCCTTAGCACGTCAAGGAATATTATTTGGGGGTCCAGCCATGGAGAAGAGTTTAGACACTAGGAGAAGATAAGGAACACACCCATTATCAATAAATCACATTAGGATTCTCTTTTTAACCTGTTCCTTAAAACACTAGTGCTTAGGAAATCTATTGGAGGCAGAAGCAGTCAAGGGTAGCTTAGGGTTAGGGTTAGGGTTAGGGTTAGGGTTAGGGTTAGGGTTAGCTTTAGGGTACGGCTTATGGTACGGGTTCGGGTACGGGTTCGGGTACGGCGTAGGGTATGGGTTAGGGTTAGGGTTAGGGTTAGTTTGAGGGTTAGGGCTCGGTTTAGGGTACGGGTTAGGATTAGGGTACGTGTTAGGGTTAGGTTACGCGTTAGGGTTAGGGTAGTTATTAAACCTATCCCACACTCTAGATACCCCTTAGCACGTCAAGGAATATTTTTGGGTGTCCAGCCATGGAGAAGAGTTTAGACACTAGGAGAAGATAAGGAACACACCCATTATCAAGAAATCACATTAGGATTCTCTTTTTAACCTGTTCCTTAAAACACTAGTGCTTAGGAAATGTATTGGAGGCAGAAGCAGTCAAGGGTAGCTTAGGGTTAGGGTTAGGGTTAGGGTTAGGGTTAGGGTACGGCTTAGGGTACGGGTTCGGATACGGGTTCGTGTACGCTGTAGGGTATGGGTTAGGGTTAGGGTTAGGGTTAGTTTGAAGGTTAGGGCTCGGTTTAGGGTACGGGTTAGGATTAGGGTACGTCTTAGGGTTAGGGTAGGGGTTAGGGTTAGGGTACGCGTTAGGGTTAGGGTAGTTATTAAACCTATCCCACTCTCTAGATACCCCTTAGCACGTCAAGGAATATTATTTGGGGGTCCAGCCATGGAGAAGAGTTTAGACACTAGGAGAAGATAAGGAACACACCCATTATCCTGAAATCACATTAGGATTCTCTTTTTAACCTGTTCCTTAATACACTAGTGCTTAGGAAATCTATTGGAGGCAGAAGCAGTCAAGGGTAGCTTAGGGTTAGGGTTACGGTGAGGGTTAGGGTTAGGGTATGGCTTAGGGTACGGGTTCGGGTACGGGTTCGGGTACGGCGTAGGGTATGGGTTAGGGTTAGGGTTACGGTTAGTTTGAGGGTTAGGGCTCCGTTTAGGGTACGGGTTAGGATTAGGTTACGTGTTAGGGTTAGGGTAGGGGTTAGGGTTAGGGTACGCGTTAGGGTTAGGGTAGTTATTAAACCTATCCCACTCTCTAGATACCCCTTAGCACGTCAAGGAATATTATTTGGGTGTCCAGCCATGGAGAAAAGTTTAGACACTAGGAGAAGATAAGGAACACACCCATTATCAAGAAATCACATTAGGATTCTCTTTTTAACCTGTTCCTTAAAACACTAGTGCTTAGGAAATCTATTGGAGGCAGAAGCAGTCAAGGGTAGCTTAGGGTTAGGGTTAGGGTTTGGGCTAGGGTTAGGACACGGCTTAGGGTACGGGTTCGGGTACGGGTTCGTGTACGGCGTAGGGTATGGGTTTGGGTTAGGGTTAGGGTTAGTTTGAAGGTTAGGGCTCGGTTTAGGGTATGGGTTAGGATTAGGGTTCGTGTTAGGGTTAGGGTAGGGGTTAGGGTTAGGGTATGCGTTAGAGTTAGGGTAGTTATTAAACCTATCCCACTCTCTAAATACCCCTTAGCACGTCAAGGAATATTATTTGGGGGTCCAGCCATGGAGAAGAGTTTAGACACTAGGAGAAGATAAGGAACACACCCATTATCCTGAAATCACATTAGGATTCTCTTTTTAACCTGTTCCTTAATACACTAGTGCTTAGGAAATCTATTGGAGGCAGAAGCAGTCAAGGGTAGCTTAGGGTTAGGGTTACGTTTAGGGTTAGGGTTAGGGTATGGCTTAGGGTACGGGTTCGGGTACGGGTTCGGGTACGGCGTAGGGTATGGGTTAGGGTTAGGGTTAGGGTTAGTTTGAGGGTTAGGGCTCGGTTTAGGGTACGGGTTAGGATTAGGGTACGTGTTAGGGTTAGGGTAGGCGTTAGGGTTAGGGTACGCGTTAGGGTTAGGGTAGTTATTAAACCTATCCCACTCTCTAGATACCCCTTAGCACGTCAAGGAATATTAATTGGGGGTCCAGCCATGGAGAAGAGTTTAGACACTAGGAGAAGATAAGGAACACACCCATTATCAAGAAATCACATTAGGATTCTCTTTTTAACCTGTTCCTTAAAACACTAGTGATTAGGAAATCTATTGGAGGCAGAAGCAGTCAAGGGTAGCTTAGGGTTAGGGTTTGGGTTAGCGTACGGCTTAGGGTACGGGTTCGGGTACGGCTTAGTGTACGGGTTCGGGTACGGGTTCGGGTATGGCGTAGTGTATGGGTTAGGGTTAGGGTTAGGGTTAGTTTGAGGGTTAGGGCTCGGTTTAGGTTACGGGTTAGGATTAGGGTACGTCTTAGGGTTAGGGTAGGGGTTAGGGTTAGGGTACGCGTTAGGGTTAGGTTAGTTATTAAACCTATCCCACTCTCTAGATAACCCTTAGCACGTCAAGGAATATTATTTGGGGGTCCAGCCATGGAGAAGAGTTTAGACACTAGGAGAAGATAAGGAACACACCCATTATCAAGAAATCACATTAGGATTCTCTTTTTAACCTGTTCCTTAAAACACTAGTGCTTAGGAAATCTATTGGAGGCAGAAGCAGTCAAGGGTAGCTTAGGGTTAGGGTTAGGGTTAGGGTTAGGGTTAGCTTTAGGGTATGGCTTAGGGTACGGGTTAGGTACGGGTTCGGGTACGGCGTAGGGTATGGGTTAGGGTTAGGGTTAGGGTTAGTTTGAGGGTTAGGGCTCGGTTTAGGGTACGGGTTAGGATTAGGGTACGTGTTAGGGTTAGGGTACGCGTTAGGGTTAGGGTAGTTATTAAAACTATCCCACTCTCTAGATACCCCTTAGCACGTCAAGGAATATTATTTGGGTGTCCAGCCATGGAGAAGAGTTTAGACACTAGGAGAAGATAAGGAATACACCCATTATCAAGAAATCACATTAGGATTCTCTTTTTAACCTGTTCCTTAGTACACTAGTGCTTAGGAAATCTATTGGAGGCAGAAGCAGTCAAGGGTAGCTTAGGGTTAGGGTTTGGGTTAGGGTACGGCTTAGGGTACGGGTTCGGGTACGGGTTCGGGTACCTGTTTGGGTATGGCGTACGATATGGGTTAGGGTTAGGGTTAGTGTTAGTTTGAGGGTTAGGGCTCGGTTTAGGGTACGGGTTAGGATTAGGGTACGTGTTAGGGTTAGGGTAGGGGTTAGGGTTAGGGTACGCGTTAGGGTTAGGGTAGTTATTAAACCTATCCCACTCTCTAGATACCCCTTAGCACGTCAAGGAATATTATTTGGGTGTCCAGCCATGGAGAAGAGTTTAGACACTAGGAGAAGATAAGGATCACACCCATTATCAAAAAATCACATTAGGATTCTCTTTTTAACCTGTTCCTTAAAACACTAGTGCTTAGGAAATCTATTGGAGGCAGAAGCAGTCAAGGGTAGCTTAGGGTTAGGGTTAGGGTTAGGGTTAGGGTTAGCTTTAGGGTACGGCTTAGGGTACGGGTTCGGGTACGAGTTCGGGTACGGCGTAGGGTATGGGTTAGGGTTAGGGTTAGGGTTAGTTTGAGGGTTAGGGCTCGGTTTAGGGTACGGGTTAGGATTAGGGTACGTGTTAGGGTTAGGGTACGCGTTAGGGTTAGGGTAGTTATTAAACCTATCCCACTCTCTAGATACCCCTTAGCACGTCAAGGAATATTATTTGCGGGTCCAGCCATGGAGAAGAGTTTAGACACTAGGAGAAGATAAGGAACACACCCATTATCAAAAAATCACATTAGGATTCTCTTTTTAACCTGTTCCTTAATACACTAGTGCTTAGGAAATCTATTGGAGGCAGAAGCAGTCAAGGGTAGCTTAGGGTTAGGGTTACGGTGAGGGTTAGGGTTAGGGTATGGCTTAGGGTACGGGTTCGGGTACGGGTTCGGGTACGGCGTAGGGTATGGGTTAGGGTTAGGGTTAGGGTTAGTTTGAGGGTTAGGGCTCCGTTTAGGGTACGGGTTAGGATTAGGGTACGTGTTAGGGTTAGGGTAGGGGTTAGGGTTAGGGTACGCGTTAGGGTTAGGGTAGTTATTAAACCTATCCCACTCTCTAGATACCCCTTAGCACGTCAAGGAATATTATTTGGGGGTCCAGCCATGGAGAAGAGTTTAGACACTAGGAGAAGATAAGGAACACACCCATTATCAAGAAATCACATTAGGATTCTCTTTTTAACCTGTTCCTTAAAACACTAGTGCTTAGGAAATCTATTGGAGGCAGAAGCAGTCAAGGGTAGCTTAGGGTTAGGGTTAGGGTTAGGGCTAGGGTTAGGACACGGCTTAGGGTACGGGTTCGGGTACGGGTTCGTGTACGGCGTAGGGTATGGGTTTGGGTTAGGGTTAGGGTTAGTTTGAAGCTTAGGGCTCGGTTTAGGGTATGGGTTAGGATTAGGGTTCGTGTTAGGGTTAGGGTAGGGGTTAGGGTTAGGGTACACATTAGGGTTAGGGTAGTTATTAAACCTATCCCACTCTCTAGATACCCCTTAGCACGTCAAGGAATATTATTTGGGGGTCCAGCCATGGAGAAGAGTTTAGACACTAGGAGAAGATAAGGAACACACCCATTATCCTGAAATCACATTAGGATTCTCTTTTTAACCTGTTCCTTAATACACTAGTGCTTAGGAAATCTATTGGAGGCAGAAGCAGTCAAGGGTAGCTTAGGGTTAGGGTTACGGTTAGGGTTAGGGTTAGGGTATGGCTTAGGGTACGGGTTCTGGTACGGGTTCGGGTACGGCGTAGGGTATGGGATAGGGTTAGGGTTAGGGTTAGTTTGAGGGTTAGGGCTCGGTTTAGGGTACGGGTTAGGATTAGGGTACGTGTTAGGGTTAGGGTAGGGGTTAGGGTTAGGGTACGCGTTAGGGTTAGGTTAGTTATTAAACCTATCCCACTCTCTAGATACCCCTTAGCACGTCAAGGAATATTAATTGGGGGTCCAGCCATGGAGAAGAGTTTAGACACTAGGAGAAGATAAGGAACACACCCATTATCAAGAAATCACATTAGGATTCTCTTTTTAACCTGTTCCTTAAAACACTAGTGCTTAGGAAATCTATTGGAGGCAGAAGCAGTCAAGGGTAGCTTAGGGTTAGGGTTAGGGTTAGGGTACGGCTTAGGGTACGGGTTCGGTTACGGGTTCGGGTACGGGTTCGGGTACGGCGTAGGGTATGGGTTAGGTTTAGGGTTAGGGTTAGTTTGAGGGTTAGGGCTCGGTTTAGGGTACGGGTTAGGATTAGGGTACGTGTTAGGGTTAGGGTAGGGGTTAGGGTTAGGGTACGCGTTAGGGTTAGGGTAGTTATTAAACCTATCCCACTCTCTAGATACCCCTTAGCACGTCAAGGAATATTATTTGGGTGTCCAGCCATGGAGAAGAGTTTAGACACTAGGAGAAGATAAGGAACACACCCATTATCCTGAAATCACATTAGGATTCTCTTTTTAACCTGTTCCTTAAAACACTAGTGCTTAGGAAATCTATTGGAGGCAGAAGCAGTCAAGGGTAGCTTAGGGTTAGGGTTAGGGTTAGGGTACGGCTTAGGGTACGGGTTCGGGTACGGGTTCGGGTACGGGTTTGGGTATGGCGTACGATATGGGTTAGGGTTAGGGTTAGGGTTAGTTTGAGGGTTAGGGCTCGGTTTAGGGTACGGGTTAGGATTAGGGTACGTGTTAGGGTTAGGGTAGGGGTTAGGGTTAGGGTACGCGTTAGGGTTAGGGTAGTTATTAAACCTATCCCACTCTCTAGATACCCCTTAGCACGTCAAGGAATATTATTTGGGGGTCCAGCCATGGAGAAGAGTTTAGACACTAGGAGAAGATAAGGAACACACCCATTATCCTGAAATCACATTAGGATTCTCTTTTTAACCTGTTCCTTAATACACTAGTGCTTAGGAAATCTATTGGAGGCAGAAGCAGTCAAGGGTAGCTTAGGGTTAGGGTTACGGTGAGGGTTAGGGTTAGGGTATGGCTTAGGGTACGGGTTCGGGTACGGGTTCGGGTACGGCGTAGGGTATGGGTTAGGGTTAGGGTTACGGTTAGTTTGAGGGTTAGGGCTCCGTTTAGGGTACGGGTTAGGATTAGGTTACGTGTTAGGGTTAGGGTAGGGGTTAGGGTTAGGGTACGCGTTAGGGTTAGGGTAGTTATTAAACCTATCCCACTCTCTAGATACCCCTTAGCACGTCAAGGAATATTATTTGGGTGTCCAGCCATGGAGAAAAGTTTAGACACTAGGAGAAGATAAGGAACACACCCATTATCAAGAAATCACATTAGGATTCTCTTTTTAACCTGTTCCTTAAAACACTAGTGCTTAGGAAATCTATTGGAGGCAGAAGCAGTCAAGGGTAGCTTAGGGTTAGGGTTAGGGTTAGGGTACGGCTTAGGGTAGGGGTTCGGTTACGGGTTCGGGTACGGGTTCGGGTACGGCGTAGGGTATGGGTTAGGTTTAGGGTTAGGTTTAGTTTGAGGGATAGGGCTCGGTTTAGGTTACGGGTTAGGATTAGGGTACGTGTTAGGGTTAGGGTAGGGGTTAGGGTTAGGGTACGCGTTAGGGTTAGGGTAGTTATTAAACATATCCCACTCTCTAGATACCCCTTAGCACGTCAAGGTATATTATTTGGGGGTCCAGCCATGGAGAAGAGTTTAGACACTAGGAGAAGATAAGGAACACACCCATTATCAAGAAATCACATTAGGATTCTCTTTTTAACCTGTTCCTTAAAACACTAGTGCTTAGGAAATCTATTGGAGGCAGAAGCAGTCAAGGGTAGCTTAGGTTTAGGGTTAGGTTTAGGGTTAGGGTTAGGGTTAGGGTACGGCTTAGTGTACGGGTTCGGGTACGGGTTCGGGTATGGCGTAGTGTATGGGTTAGGGTTAGGGTTAGGGTTAGTTTGAGGGTTAGGGCTCGGTTTAGGTTACGGGTTAGGATTAGGGTACGTCTTAGGGTTAGGGTAGGGGTTAGGGTTAGGGTACGCGTTAGGGTTAGGGTAGTTATTAAACCTATCCCACTCTCTAGATAACCCTTAGCACGTCAAGGAATATTATTTGGGGGTCCAGTCATGGAGAAGAGTTTAGACACTAGGAGAAGATAAGGAACACACCCATTATCAAGAAAAAACATTAGGATTCTCTTTTTAACCTGTTCCTTAAAACACTAGTGCTTAGGAAATCTATTGGAGGCAGAAGCAGTCAAGGGTAGCTTAGGGTTAGGGTTAGGGTTAGGGTTAGGGTTAGCTTTAGGGTACGGCTTAGGGTACGGGTTCTGTACGGGTTCGGGTACGGCGTAGGGTATGGGTTAGGGTTAGGGTTAGTGTTAGTTTGAGGGTTAGGGCTCGGTTTAGGGTACGGGTTAGGATTAGGGTACGTGTTAGGGTTAGGGTACGCGTTAGGGTTAGGGTAGTTATTAAACCTATCCCACTCTCTAGATAACCCTTAGCACGTCAAGGAATATTATTTGGGGGTCCAGCCATGCAGAAGAGTTTAGACACTAGGAGAAGATAAGGAACACACCCATTATCAAGAAATCACATTAGGATTCTCTTTTTAACCTGTTCCTTAAAACACTAGTGCTTAGGAAATCTATTGGAGGCAGAAGCAGTCAAGGGTAGCTTAGGGTTAGGGTTACGGTGAGGGTTAGGGTTAGGGTATGGCTTAGGGTACGGGTTCGGGTACGGGTTCGGGTACGGCGTAGGGTATGGGTTAGGGTTAGGGTTAGGGTTAGTTTGAGGGTTAGGGCTCCGTTTAGGGTACGGGTTAGGATTAGGGTACGTGTTAGGGTTAGGGTAGGGGTTAGGGTTAGGGTACGCGTTAGGGTTAGGGTAGTTATTAAACCTATCCCACTCTCTAGATACCCCTTAGCACGTCAAGGAATATTATTTGGGTGTCCAGCCATGGAGAAGAGTTTAGACACTAGGAGAAGATAAGGAACACACCCATTATCCTGAAATCACATTAGGATTCTCTTTTTAACCTGTTCCTTAAAACACTAGTGCTTAGGAAATCTATTGGAGGCAGAAGCAGTCAAGGGTAGCTTAGGGTTAGGGTTAGGGTTAGGGTACGGCTTAGGGTACGGGTTCGGGTACGGGTTCGGGTACGGGTTTGGGTATGGCGTACGATATGGGTTAGGGTTAGGGTTAGGGTTAGTTTGAGGGTTAGGGCTCGGTTTAGGGTACGGGTTAGGATTAGGGTACGTGTTAGGGTTAGGGTAGGGGTTAGGGTTAGGGTACGCGTTAGGGTTAGGGTAGTTATTAAACCTCTCCCACTCTCTAGATACCCCTTAGCACGTCAAGGAATATTATTTGGGGGTCCAGCCATGGAGAAGAGTTTAGACACTAGGAGAAGATAAGGAACACACCCATTATCCTGAAATCACATTAGGATTCTCTTTTTAACCTGTTCCTTAATACACTAGTGCTTAGGAAATCTATTGGAGGCAGAAGCAGTCAAGGGTAGCTTAGGGTTAGGGTTACGGTGAGGGTTAGGGTTAGGGTATGGCTTAGGGTACGGGTTCGGGTACGGGTTCGGGTACGGCGTAGGGTATGGGTTAGGGTTAGGGTTACGGTTAGTTTGAGGGTTAGGGCTCCGTTTAGGGTACGGGTTAGGATTAGGTTACGTGTTAGGGTTAGGGTAGGGGTTAGGGTTAGGGTACGCGTTAGGGTTAGGGTAGTTATTAAACCTATCCCACTCTCTAGATACCCCTTAGCACGTCAAGGAATATTATTTGGGTGTCCAGCCATGGAGAAAAGTTTAGACACTAGGAGAAGATAAGGAACACACCCATTATCAAGAAATCACATTAGGATTCTCTTTTTAACCTGTTCCTTAAAACACTAGTGCTTAGGAAATCTATTGGAGGCAGAAGCAGTCAAGGGTAGCTTAGGGTTAGGGTTAGGGTTAGGGTTAGGGTTAGCTTTAGGGTACGGCTTAGGGTACGGGTTCGGTACGGGTTCGGGTACGGCGTAGGGTATGGGTTAGGGTTAGGGTTAGGGTTAGTTTGAGGGTTAGGGCTCGGTTTAGGGTACGGGTTAGGATTAGGGTACGTGTTAGGGTTAGGGTACGCGTTAGGGTTAGGGTAGTTATTAAACCTATCCCACTCTCTAGATAACCCTTAGCACGTCAAGGAATATTATTTGGGGGTCCAGCCATGCAGAAGAGTTTAGACACTAGGAGAAGATAAGGAACACACCCATTATCAAGAAATCACATTAGGATTCTCTTTTTAACCTGTTCCTTAAAACACTAGTGCTTAGGAAATCTATTGGAGGCAGAAGCAGTCAAGGGTAGCTTAGGGTTAGGGTTAGGTTTAGGGTTAGGGTTAGGGTTAGCGTACGGCTTAGGGTACGGTTTCGGGTACGGGTTCGTGTACGGCGTAGGGTATGGGTTAGGGTTAGGGTTAGTTTGAAGGTTAGGGCTCGGTTTAGGGTACGGTTTAGGATTAGGGTACGTGTTGGGGTTAGGGTAGGGGTTAGGGTTAGGGTACGCGTTAGGGTTAGGGTAGTTATTAAACCTATCCCACTCTCTAGATACCCCTTAGCACGTCAAGGAATATTATTTGGGTGTCCAGCCATGGAGAAGAGTTTAGACACTAGGAGAAGATAAGGAACACACCCATTATCAATAAATCACATTAGGATTCTCTTTTTAACCTGTTCCTTAAAACACTAGTGCTTAGGAAATCTATTGGAGGCAGAAGCAGTCAAGGGTAGCTTAGGGTTAGGGTTTGGGTTAGGGTACGGCTTAGGGTACGGGTTCGGGTACGGGTTCGGGTACGGGTTTGGGTATGGCGTACGATATGGGTTAGGGTTAGGGTTAGGGTTAGTTTGAGGGTTAGGGCTCGGTTTAGGGTACGGGTTAGGATTAGGGTACGTGTTAGGGTTAGGGTAGGGGTTAGGGTTAGGGTACGCGTTAGGGTTAGGGTAGTTATTAAACCTATCCCACTCTCTAGATACCCCTTAGCACGTCAAGGAATATTATTTGGGTGTCCAGCCATGGAGAAGAGTTTAGACACTAGGAGAAGATAAGGATCACACCCATTATCAAGAAATCACATTAGGATTCTCTTTTTAACCTGTTCCTTAAAACACTAGTGCTTAGGAAATCTATTGGAGGCAGAAGCAGTCAAGGGTAGCTTAGGGTTAGGGTCAGGGTTAGGGTTAGGGTTAGGGTACGGCTTAGGGTACGGGTTCGGGTACGGGTTCGTGTACGGCGTAGGGTATGGGTTAGGGTTAGGGTTAGGGTTAGTTTGAAGGTTAGGGCTCGGTTTAGGGTACAGGTTAGGATTAGGGTTCGTGTTAGTGTTAGGGTAGGGGTTAGGGTTAGGTTACGCGTTAGGTTTAGGGTAGTTATTAAACCTATCCCACTCCCTAGATACCCCTTAGCACGTCAAGGAATATTATTTGGGGGTCCAGCCATGGAGAAGAGTTTAGACAGTAGGAGAAGATAAGGAACACACCCATTATCCTGAAATCTCATTAGGATTCTCTTTTTAACCTGTTCCTTAATACACTAGTGCTTAGGAAATCTATTGGAGGCAGAAGCAGTCAAGGGTAGCTTAGGGTTAGGGTTAGGTTTAGGGTTAGGGTTAGGGTTAGGGTTAGGGTTAGGGTACGGCTTAGTGTACGGGTTCGGGTACGGGTTCGGGTATGGCGTAGGGTATGGGTTAGGGTTAGGGTTAGGGTTAGTTTGAGGGTTAGGGCTCGGTTTAGGTTACGGGTTAGGATTAAGGTATGTCTTAGGGTTAGGGTAGGGGTTAGGGTTAGGGTACGCGTTAGGGTTAGGGTAGTTATTAAACCTATCCCACTCTCTAGATAACCCTTAGCACGTCAAGGAATATTATTTGGGGGTCCAGCCATGGAGAAGAGTTTAGACACTAGGAGAAGATAAGGAACACACCCATTATCAATAAATCACATTAGGATTCTCTTTTTAACCTGTTCCTTAAAACACTAGTGCTTAGGAAATCTATTGGATGCAGAAGCAGTCAAGGGTAGCTTAGGGTTAGGGTTTGGGTTAGGGTACGGCTTAGGGTACGGGTTCGGGTACGGGTTCGGGTACGGGTTTGGGTATGGCGTACGATATGGGTTAGGGTTAGGGTTAGGGTTAGTTTGAGGGTTAGGGCTCGGTTTAGGGTACGGGTTAGGATTAGGGTACGTGTTAGGGTTAGGGTAGGGGTTAGGGTTAGGGTACGCGTTAGGGTTAGGGTAGTTATTAAACCTATCCCACTCTCTAGATACCCCTTAGCACGTCAAGGAATATTATTTGGGTGTCCAGCCATGGAGAAGAGTTTAGACACTAGGAGAAGATAAGGATCACACCCATTATCAAGAAATCACATTAGGATTCTCTTTTTAACCTGTTCCTTAAAACACTAGTGCTTAGGAAATCTATTGGAGGCAGAAGCAGTCAAGGGTAGCTTAGGGTTAGGGTTAGGGTTAGGGTTAGGGTTAGCTTTAGGGTACGGCTTAGGGTACGGGTTCGGGTACGAGTTCGGGTACGGCGTAGGGTATGGGTTAGGGTTAGGGTTAGGGTTAGTTTGAGGGTTAGGGCTCGGTTTAGGGTACGGGTTAGGATTAGGGTACGTGTTAGGGTTAGGGTACGCGTTAGGGTTAGGGTAGTTATTAAACCTATCCCACTCTCTAGATACCCCTTAGCACGTCAAGGAATATTATTTGCGGGTCCAGCCATGGAGAAGAGTTTAGACACTAGGAGAAGATAAGGAACACACCCATTATCAAAAAATCACATTAGGATTCTCTTTTTAACCTGTTCCTTAATACACTAGTGCTTAGGAAATCTATTGGAGGCAGAAGCAGTCAAGGGTAGCTTAGGGTTAGGGTTACGGTGAGGGTTAGGGTTAGGGTATGGCTTAGGGTACGGGTTCGGGTACGGGTTCGGGTACGGCGTAGGGTATGGGTTAGGGTTAGGGTTAGGGTTAGTTTGAGGGTTAGGGCTCCGTTTAGGGTACGGGTTAGGATTAGGGTACGTGTTAGGGTTAGGGTAGGGGTTAGGGTTAGGGTACGCGTTAGGGTTAGGGTAGTTATTAAACCTATCCCACTCTCTAGATACCCCTTAGCACGTCAAGGAATATTATTTGGGGGTCCAGCCATGGAGAAGAGTTTAGACACTAGGAGAAGATAAGGAACACACCCATTATCAAGAAATCACATTAGGATTCTCTTTTTAACCTGTTCCTTAAAACACTAGTGCTTAGGAAATCTATTGGAGGCAGAAGCAGTCAAGGGTAGCTTAGGGTTAGGGTTAGGGTTAGGGCTAGGGTTAGGACACGGCTTAGGGTACGGGTTCGGGTACGGGTTCGTGTACGGCGTAGGGTATGGGTTTGGGTTAGGGTTAGGGTTAGTTTGAAGCTTAGGGCTCGGTTTAGGGTATGGGTTAGGATTAGGGTTCGTGTTAGGGTTAGGGTAGGGGTTAGGGTTAGGGTACGCATTAGGGTTAGGGTAGTTATTAAACCTATCCCACTCTCTAGATACCCCTTAGCACGTCAAGGAATATTATTTGGGGGTCCAGCCATGGAGAAGAGTTTAGACACTAGGAGAAGATAAGGAACACACCCATTATCCTGAAATCACATTAGGATTCTCTTTTTAACCTGTTCCTTAATACACTAGTGCTTAGGAAATCTATTGGAGGCAGAAGCAGTCAAGGGTAGCTTAGGGTTAGGGTTACGGTTAGGGTTAGGGTTAGGGTATGGCTTAGGGTACGGGTTCTGGTACGGGTTCGGGTACGGCGTAGGGTATGGGATAGGGTTAGGGTTAGGGTTAGTTTGAGGGTTAGGGCTCGGTTTAGGGTACGGGTTAGGATTAGGGTACGTGTTAGGGTTAGGGTAGGGGTTAGGGTTAGGGTACGCGTTAGGGTTAGGTTAGTTATTAAACCTATCCCACTCTCTAGATACCCCTTAGCACGTCAAGGAATATTAATTGGGGGTCCAGCCATGGAGAAGAGTTTAGACACTAGGAGAAGATAAGGAACACACCCATTATCAAGAAATCACATTAGGATTCTCTTTTTAACCTGTTCCTTAAAACACTAGTGCTTAGGAAATCTATTGGAGGCAGAAGCAGTCAAGGGTAGCTTAGGGTTAGGGTTAGGGTTAGGGTACGGCTTAGGGTACGGGTTCGGTTACGGGTTCGGGTACGGGTTCGGGTACGGCGTAGGGTATGGGTTAGGTTTAGGGTTAGGGTTAGTTTGAGGGTTAGGGCTCGGTTTAGGGTACGGGTTAGGATTAGGGTACGTGTTAGGGTTAGGGTAGGGGTTAGGGTTAGGGTACGCGTTAGGGTTAGGGTAGTTATTAAACCTATCCCACTCTCTAGATACCCCTTAGCACGTCAAGGAATATTATTTGGGTGTCCAGCCATGGAGAAGAGTTTAGACACTAGGAGAAGATAAGGAACACACCCATTATCCTGAAATCACATTAGGATTCTCTTTTTAACCTGTTCCTTAAAACACTAGTGCTTAGGAAATCTATTGGAGGCAGAAGCAGTCAAGGGTAGCTTAGGGTTAGGGTTAGGGTTAGGGTACGGCTTAGGGTACGGGTTCGGGTACGGGTTCGGGTACGGGTTTGGGTATGGCGTACGATATGGGTTAGGGTTAGGGTTAGGGTTAGTTTGAGGGTTAGGGCTCGGTTTAGGGTACGGGTTAGGATTAGGGTACGTGTTAGGGTTAGGGTAGGGGTTAGGGTTAGGGTACGCGTTAGGGTTAGGGTAGTTATTAAACCTATCCCACTCTCTAGATACCCCTTAGCACGTCAAGGAATATTATTTGGGGGTCCAGCCATGGAGAAGAGTTTAGACACTAGGAGAAGATAAGGAACACACCCATTATCCTGAAATCACATTAGGATTCTCTTTTTAACCTGTTCCTTAATACACTAGTGCTTAGGAAATCTATTGGAGGCAGAAGCAGTCAAGGGTAGCTTAGGTTTAGGGTTAGGGTTAGGGTTAGGGTTAGCTTTAGGGTACGACTTAGTGTACGGGTTCGGGTACGGGTTCGGGTATGGCGTAGTGTATGGGTTAGGGTTAGGGTTAGGGTTAGTTTGAGGGTTAGGGCTCGGTTTAGGTTACGGGTTAGGATTAGGGTACGTCTTAGGGTTAGGGTAGGGGTTAGGGTTAGGGTACGCGTTAGGGTTAGGGTAGTTATTAAACCTATCCCACTCTCTAGATAACCCTTAGCACGTCAAGGAATATTATTTGGGGGTCCAGTCATGGAGAAGAGTTTAGACACTAGGAGAAGATAAGGAACACACCCATTATCAAGAAAAAACATTAGGATTCTCTTTTTAACCTGTTCCTTAAAACACTAGTGCTTAGGAAATCTATTGGAGGCAGAAGCAGTCAAGGGTAGCTTAGGGTTAGGGTTAGGGTTAGGGTTAGGGTTAGCTTTAGGGTACGGCTTAGGGTACGGGTTCTGTACGGGTTCGGGTACGGCGTAGGGTATGGGTTAGGGTTAGGGTTAGTGTTAGTTTGAGGGTTAGGGCTCGGTTTAGGGTACGGGTTAGGATTAGGGTACGTGTTAGGGTTAGGGTACGCGTTAGGGTTAGGGTAGTTATTAAACCTATCCCACTCTCTAGATAACCCTTAGCACGTCAAGGAATATTATTTGGGGGTCCAGCCATGCAGAAGAGTTTAGACACTAGGAGAAGATAAGGAACACACCCATTATCAAGAAATCACATTAGGATTCTCTTTTTAACCTGTTCCTTAAAACACTAGTGCTTAGGAAATCTATTGGAGGCAGAAGCAGTCAAGGGTAGCTTAGGGTTAGGGTTACGGTGAGGGTTAGGGTTAGGGTATGGCTTAGGGTACGGGTTCGGGTACGGGTTCGGGTACGGCGTAGGGTATGGGTTAGGGTTAGGGTTAGGGTTAGTTTGAGGGTTAGGGCTCCGTTTAGGGTACGGGTTAGGATTAGGGTACGTGTTAGGGTTAGGGTAGGGGTTAGGGTTAGGGTACGCGTTAGGGTTAGGGTAGTTATTAAACCTATCCCACTCTCTAGATACCCCTTAGCACGTCAAGGAATATTATTTGGGTGTCCAGCCATGGAGAAGAGTTTAGACACTAGGAGAAGATAAGGAACACACCCATTATCCTGAAATCACATTAGGATTCTCTTTTTAACCTGTTCCTTAAAACACTAGTGCTTAGGAAATCTATTGGAGGCAGAAGCAGTCAAGGGTAGCTTAGGGTTAGGGTTAGGGTTAGGGTACGGCTTAGGGTACGGGTTCGGGTACGGGTTCGGGTACGGGTTTGGGTATGGCGTACGATATGGGTTAGGGTTAGGGTTAGGGTTAGTTTGAGGGTTAGGGCTCGGTTTAGGGTACGGGTTAGGATTAGGGTACGTGTTAGGGTTAGGGTAGGGGTTAGGGTTAGGGTACGCGTTAGGGTTAGGGTAGTTATTAAACCTCTCCCACTCTCTAGATACCCCTTAGCACGTCAAGGAATATTATTTGGGGGTCCAGCCATGGAGAAGAGTTTAGACACTAGGAGAAGATAAGGAACACACCCATTATCCTGAAATCACATTAGGATTCTCTTTTTAACCTGTTCCTTAATACACTAGTGCTTAGGAAATCTATTGGAGGCAGAAGCAGTCAAGGGTAGCTTAGGGTTAGGGTTACGGTGAGGGTTAGGGTTAGGGTATGGCTTAGGGTACGGGTTCGGGTACGGGTTCGGGTACGGCGTAGGGTATGGGTTAGGGTTAGGGTTACGGTTAGTTTGAGGGTTAGGGCTCCGTTTAGGGTACGGGTTAGGATTAGGTTACGTGTTAGGGTTAGGGTAGGGGTTAGGGTTAGGGTACGCGTTAGGGTTAGGGTAGTTATTAAACCTATCCCACTCTCTAGATACCCCTTAGCACGTCAAGGAATATTATTTGGGTGTCCAGCCATGGAGAAAAGTTTAGACACTAGGAGAAGATAAGGAACACACCCATTATCAAGAAATCACATTAGGATTCTCTTTTTAACCTGTTCCTTAAAACACTAGTGCTTAGGAAATCTATTGGAGGCAGAAGCAGTCAAGGGTAGCTTAGGGTTAGGGTTAGGGTTTGGGCTAGGGTTAGGACACGGCTTAGGGTACGGGTTCGGGTACGGGTTCGTGTACGGCGTAGGGTATGGGTTTGGGTTAGGGTTAGGGTTAGTTTGAAGGTTAGGGCTCGGTTTAGGGTATGGGTTAGGATTAGGGTTCGTGTTAGGGTTAGGGTAGGGGTTAGGGTTAGGGTATGCGTTAGAGTTAGGGTAGTTATTAAACCTATCCCACTCTCTAAATACCCCTTAGCACGTCAAGGAATATTATTTGGGGGTCCAGCCATGGAGAAGAGTTTAGACACTAGGAGAAGATAAGGAACACACCCATTATCCTGAAATCACATTAGGATTCTCTTTTTAACCTGTTCCTTAATACACTAGTGCTTAGGAAATCTATTGGAGGCAGAAGCAGTCAAGGGTAGCTTAGGGTTAGGGTTACGTTTAGGGTTAGGGTTAGGGTATGGCTTAGGGTACGGGTTCGGGTACGGGTTCGGGTACGGCGTAGGGTATGGGTTAGGGTTAGGGTTAGGGTTAGTTTGAGGGTTAGGGCTCGGGTTAGGGTACGGGTTAGGATTAGGGTACGTGTTAGGGTTAGGGTAGGCGTTAGGGTTAGGGTACGCGTTAGGGTTAGGGTAGTTATTAAACCTATCCCACTCTCTAGATACCCCTTAGCACGTCAAGGAATATTAATTGGGGGTCCAGCCATGGAGAAGAGTTTAGACACTAGGAGAAGATAAGGAACACACCCATTATCAAGAAATCACATTAGGATTCTCTTTTTAACCTGTTCCTTAAAACACTAGTGATTAGGAAATCTATTGGAGGCAGAAGCAGTCAAGGGTAGCTTAGGGTTAGGGTTTGGGTTAGCGTACGGCTTAGGGTACGGGTTCGGGTACGGCTTAGTGTACGGGTTCGGGTACGGGTTCGGGTATGGCGTAGTGTATGGGTTAGGGTTAGGGTTAGGGTTAGTTTGAGGGTTAGGGCTCGGTTTAGGTTACGGGTTAGGATTAGGGTACGTCTTAGGGTTAGGGTAGGGGTTAGGGTTAGGGTACGCGTTAGGGTTAGGTTAGTTATTAAACCTATCCCACTCTCTAGATAACCCTTAGCACGTCAAGGAATATTATTTGGGGGTCCAGCCATGGAGAAGAGTTTAGACACTAGGAGAAGATAAGGAACACACCCATTATCAAGAAATCACATTAGGATTCTCTTTTTAACCTGTTCCTTAAAACACTAGTGCTTAGGAAATCTATTGGAGGCAGAAGCAGTCAAGGGTAGCTTAGGGTTAGGGTTAGGGTTAGGGTTAGGGTTAGCTTTAGGGTATGGCTTAGGGTACGGGTTAGGTACGGGTTCGGGTACGGCGTAGGGTATGGGTTAGGGTTAGGGTTAGGGTTAGTTTGAGGGTTAGGGCTCGGTTTAGGTTACGGGTTAGGATTAAGGTATGTCTTAGGGTTAGGGTAGGGGTTAGGGTTAGGGTACGCGTTAGGGTTAGGGTAGTTATTAAACCTATCCCACTCTCTAGATACCCCTTAGCACGTCAAGGAATATTATTTGGGTGTCCAGCCATGGAGAAGAGTTTAGACACTAGGAGAAGATAAGGAATACACCCATTATCAAGAAATCACATTAGGATTCTCTTTTTAACCTGTTCCTTAGTACACTAGTGCTTAGGAAATCTATTGGAGGCAGAAGCAGTCAAGGGTAGCTTAGGGTTAGGGTTTGGGTTAGGGTACGGCTTAGGGTACGGGTTCGGGTACGGGTTCGGGTACCTGTTTGGGTATGGCGTACGATATGGGTTAGGGTTAGGGTTAGTGTTAGTTTGAGGGTTAGGGCTCGGTTTAGGGTACGGGTTAGGATTAGGGTACGTGTTAGGGTTAGGGTAGGGGTTAGGGTTAGGGTACGCGTTAGGGTTAGGGTAGTTATTAAACCTATCCCACTCTCTAGATACCCCTTAGCACGTCAAGGAATATTATTTGGGTGTCCAGCCATGGAGAAGAGTTTAGACACTAGGAGAAGATAAGGATCACACCCATTATCAAAAAATCACATTAGGATTCTCTTTTTAACCTGTTCCTTAAAACACTAGTGCTTAGGAAATCTATTGGAGGCAGAAGCAGTCAAGGGTAGCTTAGGGTTAGGGTTAGGTTTAGGGTTAGGGTTAGGGTTAGGGTTAGGGTTAGGGTACGGCTTAGTGTACGGGTTCGGGTACGGGTTCGGGTATGGCGTAGGGTATGGGTTAGGGTTAGGGTTAGGGTTAGTTTGAGGGTTAGGGCTCGGTTTAGGTTACGGGTTAGGATTAAGGTATGTCTTAGGGTTAGGGTAGGGGTTAGGGTTAGGGTACGCGTTAGGGTTAGGGTAGTTATTAAACCTATCCCACTCTCTAGATAACCCTTAGCACGTCAAGGAATATTATTTGGGGGTCCAGCCATGGAGAAGAGTTTAGACACTAGGAGAAGATAAGGAACACACCCATTATCAATAAATCACATTAGGATTCTCTTTTTAACCTGTTCCTTAAAACACTAGTGCTTAGGAAATCTATTGGAGGCAGAAGCAGTCAAGGGTAGCTTAGGGTTAGGGTTAGGGTTAGGGTTAGGGTTAGGGTTAGGGTTAGCTTTAGGGTACGGCTTATGGTACGGGTTCGGGTACGGGTTCGGGTACGGCGTAGGGTATGGGTTAGGGTTAGGGTTAGGGTTAGTTTGAGGGTTAGGGCTCGGTTTAGGGTACGGGTTAGGATTAGGGTACGTGTTAGGGTTAGGTTACGCGTTAGGGTTAGGGTAGTTATTAAACCTATCCCACACTCTAGATACCCCTTAGCACGTCAAGGAATATTTTTGGGTGTCCAGCCATGGAGAAGAGTTTAGACACTAGGAGAAGATAAGGAACACACCCATTATCAAGAAATCACATTAGGATTCTCTTTTTAACCTGTTCCTTAAAACACTAGTGCTTAGGAAATGTATTGGAGGCAGAAGCAGTCAAGGGTAGCTTAGGGTTAGGGTTAGGGTTAGGGTTAGGGTTAGGGTACGGCTTAGGGTACGGGTTCGGATACGGGTTCGTGTACGCTGTAGGGTATGGGTTAGGGTTAGGGTTAGGGTTAGTTTGAAGGTTAGGGCTCGGTTTAGGGTACGGGTTAGGATTAGGGTACGTCTTAGGGTTAGGGTAGGGGTTAGGGTTAGGGTACGCGTTAGGGTTAGGGTAGTTATTAAACCTATCCCACTCTCTAGATACCCCTTAGCACGTCAAGGAATATTATTTGGGGGTCCAGCCATGGAGAAGAGTTTAGACACTAGGAGAAGATAAGGAACACACCCATTATCCTGAAATCACATTAGGATTCTCTTTTTAACCTGTTCCTTAATACACTAGTGCTTAGGAAATCTATTGGAGGCAGAAGCAGTCAAGGGTAGCTTAGGGTTAGGGTTACGGTGAGGGTTAGGGTTAGGGTATGGCTTAGGGTACGGGTTCGGGTACGGGTTCGGGTACGGCGTAGGGTATGGGTTAGGGTTAGGGTTACGGTTAGTTTGAGGGTTAGGGCTCCGTTTAGGGTACGGGTTAGGATTAGGTTACGTGTTAGGGTTAGGGTAGGGGTTAGGGTTAGGGTACGCGTTAGGGTTAGGGTAGTTATTAAACCTATCCCACTCTCTAGATACCCCTTAGCACGTCAAGGAATATTATTTGGGTGTCCAGCCATGGAGAAAAGTTTAGACACTAGGAGAAGATAAGGAACACACCCATTATCAAGAAATCACATTAGGATTCTCTTTTTAACCTGTTCCTTAAAACACTAGTGCTTAGGAAATCTATTGGAGGCAGAAGCAGTCAAGGGTAGCTTAGGGTTAGGGTTAGGGTTTGGGCTAGGGTTAGGACACGGCTTAGGGTACGGGTTCGGGTACGGGTTCGTGTACGGCGTAGGGTATGGGTTTGGGTTAGGGTTAGGGTTAGTTTGAAGGTTAGGGCTCGGTTTAGGGTATGGGTTAGGATTAGGGTTCGTGTTAGGGTTAGGGTTGTTAGGGTTAGGGTATGCGTTAGAGTTAGGGTAGTTATTAAACCTATCCCACTCTCTAAATACCCCTTAGCACGTCAAGGAATATTATTTGGGGGTCCAGCCATGGAGAAGAGTTTAGACACTAGGAGAAGATAAGGAACACACCCATTATCCTGAAATCACATTAGGATTCTCTTTTTAACCTGTTCCTTAATACACTAGTGCTTAGGAAATCTATTGGAGGCAGAAGCAGTCAAGGGTAGCTTAGGGTTAGGGTTACGTTTAGGGTTAGGGTTAGGGTATGGCTTAGGGTACGGGTTCGGGTACGGGTTCGGGTACGGCGTAGGGTATGGGTTAGGGTTAGGGTTAGGGTTAGTTTGAGGGTTAGGGCTCGGTTTAGGGTACGGGTTAGGATTAGGGTACGTGTTAGGGTTAGGGTAGGCGTTAGGGTTAGGGTACGCGTTAGGGTTAGGGTAGTTATTAAACCTATCCCACTCTCTAGATACCCCTTAGCACGTCAAGGAATATTAATTGGGGGTCCAGCCATGGAGAAGAGTTTAGACACTAGGAGAAGATAAGGAACACACCCATTATCAAGAAATCACATTAGGATTCTCTTTTTAACCTGTTCCTTAAAACACTAGTGATTAGGAAATCTATTGGAGGCAGAAGCAGTCAAGGGTAGCTTAGGGTTAGGGTTTGGGTTAGCGTACGGCTTAGGGTACGGGTTCGGGTACGGCTTAGTGTACGGGTTCGGGTACGGGTTCGGGTATGGCGTAGTGTATGGGTTAGGGTTAGGGTTAGGGTTAGTTTGAGGGTTAGGGCTCGGTTTAGGTTACGGGTTAGGATTAGGGTACGTCTTAGGGTTAGGGTAGGGGTTAGGGTTAGGGTACGCGTTAGGGTTAGGTTAGTTATTAAACCTATCCCACTCTCTAGATAACCCTTAGCACGTCAAGGAATATTATTTGGGGGTCCAGCCATGGAGAAGAGTTTAGACACTAGGAGAAGATAAGGAACACACCCATTATCAAGAAATCACATTAGGATTCTCTTTTTAACCTGTTCCTTAAAACACTAGTGCTTAGGAAATCTATTGGAGGCAGAAGCAGTCAAGGGTAGCTTAGGGTTAGGGTTAGGGTTAGGGTTAGGGTTAGCTTTAGGGTATGGCTTAGGGTACGGGTTAGGTACGGGTTCGGGTACGGCGTAGGGTATGGGTTAGGGTTAGGGTTAGGGTTAGTTTGAGGGTTAGGGCTCGGTTTAGGGTACGGGTTAGGATTAGGGTACGTGTTAGGGTTAGGGTACGCGTTAGGGTTAGGGTAGTTATTAAAACTATCCCACTCTCTAGATACCCCTTAGCACGTCAAGGAATATTATTTGGGTGTCCAGCCATGGAGAAGAGTTTAGACACTAGGAGAAGATAAGGAATACACCCATTATCAAGAAATCACATTAGGATTCTCTTTTTAACCTGTTCCTTAGTACACTAGTGCTTAGGAAATCTATTGGAGGCAGAAGCAGTCAAGGGTAGCTTAGGGTTAGGGTTTGGGTTAGGGTACGGCTTAGGGTACGGGTTCGGGTACGGGTTCGGGTACCTGTTTGGGTATGGCGTACGATATGGGTTAGGGTTAGGGTTAGTGTTAGTTTGAGGGTTAGGGCTCGGTTTAGGGTACGGGTTAGGATTAGGGTACGTGTTAGGGTTAGGGTAGGGGTTAGGGTTAGGGTACGCGTTAGGGTTAGGGTAGTTATTAAACCTATCCCACTCTCTAGATACCCCTTAGCACGTCAAGGAATATTATTTGGGTGTCCAGCCATGGAGAAGAGTTTAGACACTAGGAGAAGATAAGGATCACACCCATTATCAAAAAATCACATTAGGATTCTCTTTTTAACCTGTTCCTTAAAACACTAGTGCTTAGGAAATCTATTGGAGGCAGAAGCAGTCAAGGGTAGCTTAGGGTTAGGGTTAGGTTTAGGGTTAGGGTTAGGGTTAGGGTTAGGGTTAGGGTACGGCTTAGTGTACGGGTTCGGGTACGGGTTCGGGTATGGCGTAGGGTATGGGTTAGGGTTAGGGTTAGGGTTAGTTTGAGGGTTAGGGCTCGGTTTAGGTTACGGGTTAGGATTAAGGTATGTCTTAGGGTTAGGGTAGGGGTTAGGGTTAGGGTACGCGTTAGGGTTAGGGTAGTTATTAAACCTATCCCACTCTCTAGATAACCCTTAGCACGTCAAGGAATATTATTTGGGGGTCCAGCCATGGAGAAGAGTTTAGACACTAGGAGAAGATAAGGAACACACCCATTATCAATAAATCACATTAGGATTCTCTTTTTAACCTGTTCCTTAAAACACTAGTGCTTAGGAAATCTATTGGAGGCAGAAGCAGTCAAGGGTAGCTTAGGGTTAGGGTTAGGGTTAGGGTTAGGGTTAGGGTTAGGGTTAGCTTTAGGGTACGGCTTATGGTACGGGTTCGGGTACGGGTTCGGGTACGGCGTAGGGTATGGGTTAGGGTTAGGGTTAGGGTTAGTTTGAGGGTTAGGGCTCGGTTTAGGGTACGGGTTAGGATTAGGGTACGTGTTAGGGTTAGGTTACGCGTTAGGGTTAGGGTAGTTATTAAACCTATCCCACACTCTAGATACCCCTTAGCACGTCAAGGAATATTTTTGGGTGTCCAGCCATGGAGAAGAGTTTAGACACTAGGAGAAGATAAGGAACACACCCATTATCAAGAAATCACATTAGGATTCTCTTTTTAACCTGTTCCTTAAAACACTAGTGCTTAGGAAATGTATTGGAGGCAGAAGCAGTCAAGGGTAGCTTAGGGTTAGGGTTAGGGTTAGGGTTAGGGTTAGGGTACGGCTTAGGGTACGGGTTCGGATACGGGTTCGTGTACGCTGTAGGGTATGGGTTAGGGTTAGGGTTAGGGTTAGTTTGAAGGTTAGGGCTCGGTTTAGGGTACGGGTTAGGATTAGGGTACGTCTTAGGGTTAGGGTAGGGGTTAGGGTTAGGGTACGCGTTAGGGTTAGGGTAGTTATTAAACCTATCCCACTCTCTAGATACCCCTTAGCCCGTCAAGGAATATTATTTGCGGGTCCAGCCATGGAGAAGAGTTTAGACACTAGGAGAAGATAAGGAACACACCCATTATCAAAAAATCACATTAGGATTCTCTTTTTAACCTGTTCCTTAATACACTAGTGCTTAGGAAATCTATTGGAGGCAGAAGCAGTCAAGGGTAGCTTAGGGTTAGGGTTACGGTGAGGGTTAGGGTTAGGGTATGGCTTAGGGTACGGGTTCGGGTACGGGTTCGGGTACGGCGTAGGGTATGGGTTAGGGTTAGGGTTAGGGTTAGTTTGAGGGTTAGGGCTCCGTTTAGGGTACGGGTTAGGATTAGGGTACGTGTTAGGGTTAGGGTAGGGGTTAGGGTTAGGGTACGCGTTAGGGTTAGGGTAGTTATTAAACCTATCCCACTCTCTAGATACCCCTTAGCACGTCAAGGAATATTATTTGGGTGTCCAGCCATGGAGAAGAGTTTAGACACTAGGAGAAGATAAGGAACACACCCATTATCCTGAAATCACATTAGGATTCTCTTTTTAACCTGTTCCTTAAAACACTAGTGCTTAGGAAATCTATTGGAGGCAGAAGCAGTCAAGGGTAGCTTAGGGTTAGGGTTAGGGTTAGGGTACGGCTTAGGGTACGGGTTCGGGTACGGGTTCGGGTACGGGTTTGGGTATGGCGTACGATATGGGTTAGGGTTAGGGTTAGGGTTAGTTTGAGGGTTAGGGCTCGGTTTAGGGTACGGGTTAGGATTAGGGTACGTGTTAGGGTTAGGGTAGGGGTTAGGGTTAGGGTACGCGTTAGGGTTAGGGTAGTTATTAAACCTCTCCCACTCTCTAGATACCCCTTAGCACGTCAAGGAATATTATTTGGGGGTCCAGCCATGGAGAAGAGTTTAGACACTAGGAGAAGATAAGGAACACACCCATTATCCTGAAATCACATTAGGATTCTCTTTTTAACCTGTTCCTTAATACACTAGTGCTTAGGAAATCTATTGGAGGCAGAAGCAGTCAAGGGTAGCTTAGGGTTAGGGTTACGGTGAGGGTTAGGGTTAGGGTATGGCTTAGGGTACGGGTTCGGGTACGGGTTCGGGTACGGCGTAGGGTATGGGTTAGGGTTAGGGTTACGGTTAGTTTGAGGGTTAGGGCTCCGTTTAGGGTACGGGTTAGGATTAGGTTACGTGTTAGGGTTAGGGTAGGGGTTAGGGTTAGGGTACGCGTTAGGGTTAGGGTAGTTATTAAACCTATCCCACTCTCTAGATACCCCTTAGCACGTCAAGGAATATTATTTGGGTGTCCAGCCATGGAGAAAAGTTTAGACACTAGGAGAAGATAAGGAACACACCCATTATCAAGAAATCACATTAGGATTCTCTTTTTAACCTGTTCCTTAAAACACTAGTGCTTAGGAAATCTATTGGAGGCAGAAGCAGTCAAGGGTAGCTTAGGGTTAGGGTTAGGGTTTGGGCTAGGGTTAGGACACGGCTTAGGGTACGGGTTCGGGTACGGGTTCGTGTACGGCGTAGGGTATGGGTTTGGGTTAGGGTTAGGGTTAGTTTGAAGGTTAGGGCTCGGTTTAGGTTATGGGTTAGGATTAGGGTTCGTGTTAGGGTTAGGGTAGGGGTTAGGGTTAGGGTATGCGTTAGAGTTAGGGTAGTTATTAAACCTATCCCACTCTCTAAATACCCCTTAGCACGTCAAGGAATATTATTTGGGGGTCCAGCCATGGAGAAGAGTTTAGACACTAGGAGAAGATAAGGAACACACCCATTATCCTGAAATCACATTAGGATTCTCTTTTTAACCTGTTCCTTAATACACTAGTGCTTAGGAAATCTATTGGAGGCAGAAGCAGTCAAGGGTAGCTTAGGGTTAGGGTTACGTTTAGGGTTAGGGTTAGGGTATGGCTTAGGGTACGGGTTCGGGTACGGGTTCGGGTACGGCGTAGGGTATGGGTTAGGGTTAGGGTTAGGGTTAGTTTGAGGGTTAGGGCTCGGTTTAGGGTACGGGTTAGGATTAGGGTACGTGTTAGGGTTAGGGTAGGCGTTAGGGTTAGGGTACGCGTTAGGGTTAGGGTAGTTATTAAACCTATCCCACTCTCTAGATACCCCTTAGCACGTCAAGGAATATTAATTGGGGGTCCAGCCATGGAGAAGAGTTTAGACACTAGGAGAAGATAAGGAACACACCCATTATCAAGAAATCACATTAGGATTCTCTTTTTAACCTGTTCCTTAAAACACTAGTGATTAGGAAATCTATTGGAGGCAGAAGCATTCAAGGGTAGCTTAGGGTTAGGGTTTGGGTTAGCGTACGGCTTAGGGTACGGGTTCGGGTACGGGTTCGGGTACGGGTTTGGGTATGGCGTAGAATATGGGTTAGGGTTAGGGTTAGGGTTAGTTTGAGGGTTAGGGCTCGGTTTAGGGTACGGGTTAGGATTAGGGTACGTGTTAGGGTTAGGGTAGGGGTTAGGGTTAGGGTACGCGTTAGGGTTAGGGTAGTTATTAAACCTATCCCACTCTCTAGATACCCCTTAGCACGTCAAGGAATATTATTTGGGTGTCCAGCCATGGAGAAGAGTTTAGACACTAGGAGAAGATAAGGAACACACCCCATTATCAAGAAATCACATTAGGATTCTCTTTTTAACCTGTTCCTTAAAACACTAGTGCTTAGGAAATCTATTGGAGGCAGAAGCAGTCAAGGGTAGCTTAGGGTTAGGGTTAGGTTTAGGGTTAGGGTTAGGGTTAGGGTACGGCTTAGTGTACGGGTTCGGGTACGGGTTCGGGTATGGCGTAGTGTATGGGTTAGGGTTAGGGTTAGGGTTAGTTTGAGGGTTAGGGCTCGGTTTAGGTTACGGGTTAGGATTAGGGTACGTCTTAGGGTTAGGGTAGGGGTTAGGGTTAGGGTACGCGTTAGGGTTAGGTTAGTTATTAAACCTATCCCACTCTCTAGATAACCCTTAGCACGTCAAGGAATATTATTTGGGGGTCCAGCCATGGAGAAGAGTTTAGACACTAGGAGAAGATAAGGAACACACCCATTATCAAGAAATCACATTAGGATTCTCTTTTTAACCTGTTCCTTAAAACACTAGTGCTTAGGAAATCTATTGGAGGCAGAAGCAGTCAAGGGTAGCTTAGGGTTAGGGTTAGGGTTAGGGTTAGGGTTAGCTTTAGGGTATGGCTTAGGGTACGGGTTAGGTACGGGTTCGGGTACGGCGTAGGGTATGGGTTAGGGTTAGGGTTAGGGTTAGTTTGAGGGTTAGGGCTCGGTTTAGGGTATGGGTTAGGATTAGGGTACGTGTTAGGGTTAGGGTACGCGTTAGGGTTAGGGTAGTTATTAAACCTATCCCACTCTCTAGATACCCCTTAGCACGTCAAGGAATATTATTTGGGTGTGCAGCCATGGAGAAGAGTTTAGACACTAGGAGAAGATAAGGAATACACCCATTATCAAGAAATCACATTAGGATTCTCTTTTTAACCTGTTCCTTAGTACACTAGTGCTTAGGAAATCTATTGGAGGCAGAAGCAGTCAAGGGTAGCTTAGGGTTAGGGTTTGGGTTAGGGTACGGCTTAGGGTACGGGTTCGGGTACGGGTTCGGGTACCTGTTTGGGTATGGCGTACGATATGGGTTAGGGTTAGGGTTAGTGTTAGTTTGAGGGTTAGGGCTCGGTTTAGGGTACGGGTTAGGATTAGGGTACGTGTTAGGGTTAGGGTAGGGGTTAGGGTTAGGGTACGCGTTAGGGTTAGGGTAGTTATTAAACCTATCCCACTCTCTAGATACCCCTTAGCACGTCAAGGAATATTATTTGGGTGTCCAGCCATGGAGAAGAGTTTAGACACTAGGAGAAGATAAGGATCACACCCATTATCAAGAAATCACATTAGGATTCTCTTTTTAACCTGTTCCTTAAAACACTAGTGCTTAGGAAATCTATTGGAGGCAGAAGCAGTCAAGGGTAGCTTAGGGTTAGGGTTAGGGTTAGGGTACGGCTTAGGGTACGGGTTCGGTTACGGGTTCGGGTACGGGTTCGGGTACGGCGTAGTGTATGGGTTAGGTTTAGGGTTAGGGTTAGTTTGAGGGTTAGGGCTCGGTTTAGGTTACGGGTTAGGATTAGGGTACGTGTTAGGGTTAGGGTAGGGGTTAGGGTTAGGGTACGCGTTAGGGTTAGGGTAGTTATTAAACCTATCCCACTCTCTAGATACCCCTTAGCACGTCAAGGAATATTATTTGGGGGGTCCAGCCATGGAGAAGAGTTTAGACACTAGGAGAAGATAAGGAACACACCCATTATCCTGAAATCACATTAGGATTCTCTTTTAACCTGTTCCTTAATACACTAGTGCTTAGGAAATCTATTGGAGGCAGAAGCAGTCAAGGGTAGCTTAGGGTTAGGGTTACGGTTAGGGTTAGTGTTAGGGTATGGCTTAGGGTACGGGTTCGGATACGGGTTCGGGTACGGCGTAGGGTATGGGTTAGGGTTAGGGTTAGGGTTAGTTTGAGGGTTAGGGCTCGGTTTAGGGTACGGGTTAGGATTAGGGTACGTGTTAGGGTTAGGGTAGGGGTTAGGGTTAGGGTACGCGTTAGGGTTAGGGTAGTTATTAAACCTATCCCACTCTCTAGATACCCCTTAGCACGTCAAGGAATATTAATTGGGGGTCCAGCCATGGAGAAGAGTTTAGACACTAGGAGAAGATAAGGAACACACCCATTATCAAGAAATCACATTAGGATTCTCTTTTTAACCTGTTCCTTAAAACACTAGTGCTTAGGAAATCTATTGGAGGCAGAAGCAGTCAAGGGTAGCTTAGGGTTTGGGTTAGGGTTAGGGCTAGGGTTAGGACACGGCTTAGGGTACGGTTCGGGTACGGGTTCGTGTACGGCGTAGGGTATGGGTTTGGGTTAGGGTTAGGGTTAGTTTGAAGCTTAGGGCTCGGTTTAGGGTATGGGTTAGGATTAGGGTTCGTGTTAGGGTTAGGGTAGGGTTAGGGTTAGGGTACGCGTTAGGGTTAGGGTAGTTATTAAACCTATCCCACTCTCTAGATACCCCTTAGCACGTCAAGGAATATTATTTGGGGGTCCAGCCATGGAGAAGAGTTTAGACACTAGGAGAAGATAAGGAACACACCCATTATCCTGAAATCACATTAGGATTCTCTTTTTAACCTGTTCCTTAATACACTAGTGCTTAGGAAATCTATTGGAGGCAGAAGCAGTCAAGGGTAGCTTAGGGTTAGGGTTACGGTTAGGGTTAGGGTTAGGGTATGGCTTAGGGTACGGGTTCGGGTACGGGTTCGGGTACGGCGTAGGGTATGGGTTAGGGTTAGGGTTAGGGTTAGTTTGAGGGTTAGGGCTCCATTTAGGGTACGGGTTAGGATTAGGGTACGTGTTAGGGTTAGGGTAGGGGTTAGGGTTAGGGTACGCGTTAGGGTTAGGGTAGTTATTAAACCTATCCCACTCTCTAGATAACCCTTAGCACGTCAAGGAATATTATTTGGGGGTCCAGCCATGGAGAAGAGTTTAGACACTAGGAGAAGATAAGGAACACACCCATTATCAAGAAATCACATTAGGATTCTCTTTTTAACCTGTTCCTTAAAACACTAGTGCTTAGGAAATCTATTGGAGGCAGAAGCAGTCAAGGGTAGCTTAGGGTTAGGGTTAGGGTTAGGGTACGGCTTAGGGTACGGGTTCGGTTACGGGTTCGGGTACGGGTTCGGGTACGGCGTAGGGTATGGGTTAGGTTTAGG
Source organism: Eschrichtius robustus (assembly GCF_028021215.1). Lineage (NCBI taxonomy): Eukaryota > Metazoa > Chordata > Mammalia > Artiodactyla > Eschrichtiidae > Eschrichtius > Eschrichtius robustus. Next base: position 982,177 of record NW_027175201.1, read on the forward strand.
GTTAGGGTTAGTTTGAGGGATAGGGCTCGGTTTAGGTTACGGGTTAGGATTAGGGTACGTGTTAGGGTTAGGGTAGGGGTTAGGGTTAGGGTACGCGTTAGGGTTAGGGGTAGTTATTAAACATATCCCACTCTCTAGATACCCCTTAGCACGTCAAGGTATATTATTTGGGGGTCCAGCCATGGAGAAGAGTTTAGACACTAGGAGAAGATAAGGAACACACCCATTATCAAGAAATCACATTAGGATTCTCTTTTTAACCTGTTCCTTAAAACACTAGTGCTTAGGAAATCTATTGGAGGCAGAAGCAGTCAAGGGTAGCTTAGGGTTAGGGTTTGGGTTAGCGTACGGCTTAGGGTACGGGTTCGGGTACGGGTTCGGGTACGGGTTTGGGTATGGCGTAGGATATGGGTTAGGGTTAGGGTTAGGGTTAGTTTGAGGGTTAGGGCTCGGTTTAGGGTACGGGTTAGGATTAGGGTACGTGTTAGGGTTAGGGTAGGGGTTAGGGTTAGGGTACGCGTTAGGGTTAGGGTAGTTATTAAACCTATCCCACTCTCTAGATACCCCTTAGCACGTCAAGGAATATTATTTGGGTGTCCAGCCATGGAGAAGAGTTTAGACACTAGGAGAAGATAAGGAACACACCCATTATCAAGAAATCACATTAGGATTCTCTTTTTAACCTGTTCCTTAAAACACTAGTGCTTAGGAAATCTATTGGAGGCAGAAGCAGTCAAGGGTAGCTTAGGTTTAGGGTTAGGTTTAGGGTTAGGGTTAGGGTTAGGGTACGGCTTAGTGTACGGGTTCGGGTACGGGTTCGGGTATGGCGTAGTGTATGGGTTAGGGTTAGGGTTAGGGTTAGTTTGAGGGTTAGGGCTCGGTTTAGGTTACGGGTTAGGATTAGGGTACGTCTTAGGGTTAGGGTAGGGGTTAGGGTTAGGGTACGCGTTAGGGTTAGGGTAGTTATTAAACCTATCCCACTCTCTAGATAACCCTTAGCACGTCAAGGAATATTATTTGGGGGTCTAGTCATGGAGAAGAGTTTAGACACTAGGAGAAGATAAGGAACACACCCATTATCAAGAAAAAACATTAGGATTCTCTTTTTAACCTGTTCCTTAAAACACTAGTGCTTAGGAAATCTATTGGAGGCAGAAGCAGTCAAGGGTAGCTTAGGGTTAGGGTTAGGGTTAGGGTTAGGGTTAGCTTTAGGGTACGGCTTAGGGTACGGGTTCGGTACGGGTTCGGGTACGGCGTAGGGTATGGGTTAGGGTTAGGGTTAGGGTTAGTTTGAGGGTTAGGGCTCGGTTTAGGGTACGGGTTAGGATTAGGGTACGTGTTAGGGTTAGGGTACGCGTTAGGGTTAGGGTAGTTATTAAACCTATCCCACTCTCTAGATAACCCTTAGCACGTCAAGGAATATTATTTGGGGGTTCCAGCCATGCAGAAGAGTTTAGACACTAGGAGAAGATAAGGAACACACCCATTATCAAGAAATCACATTAGGATTCTCTTTTTAACCTGTTCCTTAAAACACTAGTGCTTAGGAAATCTATTGGAGGCAGAAGCAGTCAAGGGTAGCTTAGGGTTAGGGTTAGGTTTAGGGTTAGGGTTAGGGTTAGCGTACGGCTTAGGGTACGGTTTCGGGTACGGGTTCGTGTACGGCGTAGGGTATGGGTTAGGGTTAGGTTAGTTTGAAGGTTAGGGCTCGGTTTAGGGTACGGTTTAGGATTAGGGTACGTGTTGGGGTTAGGGTAGGGGTTAGGGTTAGGGTACGCGTTAGGGTTAGGGTAGTTATTAAACCTATCCCACTCTCTAGATACCCCTTAGCACGTCAAGGAATATTATTTGGGTGTCCAGCCATGGAGAAGAGTTTAGACACTAGGAGAAGATAAGGAACACACCCATTATCAATAAATCACATTAGGATTCTCTTTTTAACCTGTTCCTTAAAACACTAGTGCTTAGGAAATCTATTGGAGGCAGAAGCAGTCAAGGGTAGCTTAGGGTTAGGGTTAGGTTTAGGGTTAGGGTTAGGGTTAGGGTACGGCTTAGTGTACGGGTTCGGGTACGGGTTCGGGTATGGCGTAGTGTATGGGTTAGGGTTAGGGTTAGGGTTAGTTTGAGGGTTAGGGCTCGGTTTAGGTTACGGGTTAGGATTAGGGTACGTCTTAGGGTTAGGGTAGGGGTTAGGGTTAGGGTACGCGTTAGGGTTAGGTTAGTTATTAAACCTATCCCACTCTCTAGATAACCCTTAGCACGTCAAGGAATATTATTTGGGGGTCCAGCCATGGAGAAGAGTTTAGACACTAGGAGAAGATAAGGAACACACCCATTATCAAGAAATCACATTAGGATTCTCTTTTTAACCTGTTCCTTAAAACACTAGTGCTTAGGAAATCTATTGGAGGCAGAAGCAGTCAAGGGTAGCTTAGGGTTAGGGTTAGGGTTAGGGTACGGCTTAGGGTACGGGTTCGGTTACGGGTTCGGGTACGGGTTTGGGTACGGCGTAGTGTATGGGTTAGGTTTAGGGTTAGGGTTAGTTTGAGGGTTAGGGCTCGGTTTAGGTTACGGGTTAGGATTAGGGTACGTGTTAGGGTTAGGGTAGGGGTTAGGGTTAGGGTACGCGTTAGGGTTAGGGTAGTTATTAAACCTATCCCACTCTCTAGATACCCCTTAGCACGTCAAGGAATATTATTTGGGGGTCCAGCCATGGAGAAGAGTTTAGACACTAGGAGAAGATAAGGAACACACCCATTATCCTGAAATCACATTAGGATTCTCTTTTTAACCTGTTCCTTAATACACTAGTGCTTAGGAAATCTATTGGAGGCAGAAGCAGTCAAGGGTAGCTTAGGGTTAGGGTTACGGTTAGGGTTAGTGTTAGGGTATGGCTTAGGGTACGGGTTCGGATACGGGTTCGGGTACGGCGTAGGGTATGGGTTAGGGTTAGGGTTAGGGTTAGTTTGAGGGTTAGGGCTCGGTTTAGGGTACGGGTTAGGATTAGGGTACGTGTTAGGGTTAGGGTAGGGGTTAGGGTTAGGGTACGCGTTAGGGTTAGGGTAGTTATTAAACCTATCCCACTCTCTAGATACCCCTTAGCACGTCAAGGAATATTAATTGGGGGTCCAGCCATGGAGAAGAGTTTAGACACTAGGAGAAGATAAGGAACACACCCATTATCAAGAAATCACATTAGGATTCTCTTTTTAACCTGTTCCTTAAAACACTAGTGCTTAGGAAATCTATTGGAGGCAGAAGCAGTCAAGGGTAGCTTAGGGTTAGGGTTAGGGTTAGGGTACGGCTTAGGGTACGGGTTCGGTTACGGGTTCGGGTACGGGTTCGGGTACGGCGTAGGGTATGGGTTAGGTTTAGGGTTAGGGTTAGTTTGAGGGATAGGGCTCGGTTTAGGTTACGGGTTAGGATTAGGGTACGTGTTAGGGTTAGGGTAGGGGTTAGGGTTAGGGTACGCGTTAGGGTTAGGGTAGTTATTAAACATATCCCACTCTCTAGATACCCCTTAGCACGTCAAGGTATATTATTTGGGGGTCCAGCCATGGAGAAGAGTTTAGACACTAGGAGAAGATAAGGAACACACCCATTATCAAGAAATCACATTAGGATTCTCTTTTTAACCTGTTCCTTAAAACACTAGTGCTTAGGAAATCTATTGGAGGCAGAAGCAGTCAAGGGTAGCTTAGGGTTAGGGTTTGGGTTAGCGTACGGCTTAGGGTACGGGTTCGGGTACGGGTTCGGGTACGGGTTTGGGTATGGCGTAGGATATGGGTTAGGGTTAGGGTTAGGGTTAGTTTGAGGGTTAGGGCTCGGTTTAGGGTACGGGTTAGGATTAGGGTACGTGTTAGGGTTAGGGTAGGGGTTAGGGTTAGGGTACGCGTTAGGGTTAGGGTAGTTATTAAACCTATCCCACTCTCTAGATACCCCTTAGCACGTCAAGGAATATTATTTGGGTGTCCAGCCATGGAGAAGAGTTTAGACACTAGGAGAAGATAAGGAACACACCCATTATCAAGAAATCACATTAGGATTCTCTTTTTAACCTGTTCCTTAAAACACTAGTGCTTAGGAAATCTATTGGAGGCAGAAGCAGTCAAGGGTAGCTTAGGGTTTAGGGTTAGGTTTAGGGTTAGGGTTAGGGTTAGGGTACGGCTTAGTGTACGGGTTCGGGTACGGGTTCGGGTATGGCGTAGTGTATGGGTTAGGGTTAGGGTTAGGGTTAGTTTGAGGGTTAGGGCTCGGTTTAGGTTACGGGTTAGGATTAGGGTACGTCTTAGGGTTAGGGTAGGGGTGTTAGGGTTAGGGTACGCGTTAGGGTTAGGGTAGTTATTAAACCTATCCCACTCTCTAGTTAACCCTTAGCACGTCAAGGAATATTATTTGGGGGTCCAGTCATGGAGAAGAGTTTAGACACTAGGAGAAGATAAGGAACACACCCATTATCAAGAAAAAACATTAGGATTCTCTTTTTAACCTGTTCCTTAAAACACTAGTGCTTAGGAAATCTATTGGAGGCAGAAGCAGTCAAGGGTAGCTTAGGGTTAGGGTTAGGGTTAGGGTTAGGGTTAGCTTTAGGGTACGGCTTAGGGTACGGGTTCGGTACGGGTTCGGGTACGGCGTAGGGTATGGGTTAGGGTTAGGGTTAGGGTTAGTTTGAGGGTTAGGGCTCGGTTTAGGGTACGGGTTAGGATTAGGGTACGTGTTAGGGTTAGGGTACGCGTTAGGGTTAGGGTAGTTATTAAACCTATCCCACTCTCTAGATAACCCTTAGCACGTCAAGGAATATTATTTGGGGGTCCAGCCATGCAGAAGAGTTTAGACACTAGGAGAAGATAAGGAACACACCCATTATCAAGAAATCACATTATGATTCTCTTTTTAACCTGTTCCTTAAAACACTAGTGCTTAGGAAATCTATTGGAGGCAGAAGCAGTCAAGGGTAGCTTAGGGTTAGGGTTAGGTTTAGGGTTAGGGTTAGGGTTAGCGTACGGCTTAGGGTACGGTTTCGGGTACGGGTTCGTGTACGGCGTAGGGTATGGGTTAGGGTTAGGGTTAGTTTGAAGGTTAGGGCTCGGTTTAGGGTACGGTTTAGGATTAGGGTACGTGTTGGGGTTAGGGTAGGGGTTAGGGTTAGGGTACGCGTTAGGGTTAGGGTAGTTATTAAACCTATCCCACTCTCTAGATACCCCTTAGCACGTCAAGGAATATTATTTGGGTGTCCAGCCATGGAGAAGAGTTTAGACACTAGGAGAAGATAAGGAACACACCCATTATCAATAAATCACATTAGGATTCTCTTTTTAACCTGTTCCTTAAAACACTAGTGCTTAGGAAATCTATTGGAGGCAGAAGCAGTCAAGGGTAGCTTAGGGTTAGGGTTAGGTTTAGGGTTAGGGTTAGGGTTAGGGTACGGCTTAGTGTACGGGTTCGGGTACGGGTTCGGGTATGGCGTAGTGTATGGGTTAGGGTTAGGGTTAGGGTTAGTTTGAGGGTTAGGGCTCGGTTTAGGTTACGGGTTAGGATTAGGGTACGTCTTAGGGTTAGGGTAGGGGTTAGGGTTAGGGTACGCGTTAGGGTTAGGTTAGTTATTAAACCTATCCCACTCTCTAGATAACCCTTAGCACGTCAAGGAATATTATTTGGGGGTCCAGCCATGGAGAAGAGTTTAGACACTAGGAGAAGATAAGGAACACACCCATTATCAAGAAATCACATTAGGATTCTCTTTTTAACCTGTTCCTTAAAACACTAGTGCTTAGGAAATCTATTGGAGGCAGAAGCAGTCAAGGGTAGCTTAGGGTTAGGGTTAGGGTTAGGGTACGGCTTAGGGTACGGGTTCGGTTACGGGTTCGGGTACGGGTTTGGGTACGGCGTAGTGTATGGGTTAGGTTTAGGGTTAGGGTTAGTTTGAGGGTTAGGGCTCGGTTTAGGTTACGGGTTAGGATTAGGGTACGTGTTAGGGTTAGGGTAGGGGTTAGGGTTAGGGTACGCGTTAGGGTTAGGGTAGTTATTAAACCTATCCCACTCTCTAGATACCCCTTAGCACGTCAAGGAATATTATTTGGGGGTCCAGCCATGGAGAAGAGTTTAGACACTAGGAGAAGATAAGGAACACACCCATTATCCTGAAATCACATTAGGATTCTCTTTTTAACCTGTTCCTTAATACACTAGTGCTTAGGAAATCTATTGGAGGCAGAAGCAGTCAAGGGTAGCTTAGGGTTAGGGTTACGGTTAGGGTTAGTGTTAGGGTATGGCTTAGGGTACGGGTTCGGATACGGGTTCGGGTACGGCGTAGGGTATGGGTTAGGGTTAGGGTTAGGGTTAGTTTGAGGGTTAGGGCTCGGTTTAGGGTACGGGTTAGGATTAGGGTACGTGTTAGGGTTAGGGTAGGGGTTAGGGTTAGGGTACGCGTTAGGGTTAGGGTAGTTATTAAACCTATCCCACTCTCTAGATACCCCTTAGCACGTCAAGGAATATTAATTGGGGGTCCAGCCATGGAGAAGAGTTTAGACACTAGGAGAAGATAAGGAACACACCCATTATCAAGAAATCACATTAGGATTCTCTTTTTAACCTGTTCCTTAAAACACTAGTGCTTAGGAAATCTATTGGAGGCAGAAGCAGTCAAGGGTAGCTTAGGGTTTGGGTTAGGGTTAGGGCTAGGGTTAGGACACGGCTTAGGGTACGGGTTCGGGTACGGGTTCGTGTACGGCGTAGGGTATGGGTTTGGGTTAGGGTTAGGGTTAGTTTGAAGCTTAGGGCTCGGTTTAGGGTATGGGTTAGGATTAGGGTTCGTGTTAGGGTTAGGGTAGGGGTTAGGGTTAGGGTATGCGTTAGGGTTAGGGTAGTTATTAAACCTATCCCACTCTCTAGATACCCCTTAGCACGTCAAGGAATATTATTTGGGGGTCCAGCCATGGAGAAGAGTTTAGACACTAGGAGAAGATAAGGAACACACCCATTATCCTGAAATCACATTAGGATTCTCTTTTTAACCTGTTCCTTAATACACTAGTGCTTAAGAAATCTATTGGAGGCAGAAGCAGTCAAGGGTAGCTTAGGGTTAGGGTTACGGTTAGGGTTAGGGTTAGGGTATGGCTTAGGGTACGGGTTCGGGTACGGGTTCGGGTACGGCGTAGGGTATGGGTTAGGGTTAGGGTTAGGGTTAGTTTGAGGGTTAGGGCTCCATTTAGGGTACGGGTTAGGATTAGGGTACGTGTTAGGGTTAGGGTAGGGGTTAGGGTTAGGGTACGCGTTAGGGTTAGGGTAGTTATTAAACCTATCCCACTCTCTAGATAACCCTTAGCACGTCAAGGAATATTATTTGGGGGTCCAGCCATGGAGAAGAGTTTAGACACTAGGAGAAGATAAGGAACACACCCATTATCAAGAAATCACATTAGGATTCTCTTTTTAACCTGTTCCTTAAAACACTAGTGCTTAGGAAATCTATTGGAGGCAGAAGCAGTCAAGGGTAGCTTAGGGTTAGGGTTAGGGTTAGGGTACGGCTTAGGGTACGGGTTCGGTTACGGGTTCGGGTACGGGTTCGGGTACGGCGTAGGGTATGGGTTAGGTTTAGGGTTAGGGTTAGTTTGAGGGATAGGGCTCGGTTTAGGTTACGGGTTAGGATTAGGGTACGTGTTAGGGTTAGGGTAGGGGTTAGGGTTAGGGTACGCGTTAGGGTTAGGGTAGTTATTAAACATATCCCACTCTCTAGATACCCCTTAGCACGTCAAGGTATATTATTTGGGGGTCCAGCCATGGAGAAGAGTTTAGACACTAGGAGAAGATAAGGAACACACCCATTATCAAGAAATCACATTAGGATTCTCTTTTTAACCTGTTCCTTAAAACACTAGTGCTTAGGAAATCTATTGGAGGCAGAAGCAGTCAAGGGTAGCTTAGGGTTAGGGTTTGGGTTAGCGTACGGCTTAGGGTACGGGTTCGGGTACGGGTTCGGGTACGGGTTTGGGTATGGCGTAGGATATGGGTTAGGGTTAGGGTTAGGGTTAGTTTGAGGGTTAGGGCTCGGTTTAGGGTACGGGTTAGGATTAGGGTACGTGTTAGGGTTAGGGTAGGGGTTAGGGTTAGGGTACGCGTTAGGGTTAGGGTAGTTATTAAACCTATCCCACTCTCTAGATACCCCTTAGCACGTCAAGGAATATTATTTGGGTGTCCAGCCATGGAGAAGAGTTTAGACACTAGGAGAAGATAAGGAACACACCCATTATCAAGAAATCACATTAGGATTCTCTTTTTAACCTGTTCCTTAAAACACTAGTGCTTAGGAAATCTATTGGAGGCAGAAGCAGTCAAGGGTAGCTTAGGTTTAGGGTTAGGTTTAGGGTTAGGGTTAGGGTTAGGGTACGGCTTAGTGTACGGGTTCGGGTACGGGTTCGGGTATGGCGTAGTGTATGGGTTAGGGTTAGGGTTAGGGTTAGTTTGAGGGTTAGGGCTCGGTTTAGGTTACGGGTTAGGATTAGGGTACGTCTTAGGGTTAGGGTAGGGGTTAGGGTTAGGGTACGCGTTAGGGTTAGGGTAGTTATTAAACCTATCCCACTCTCTAGATAACCCTTAGCACGTCAAGGAATATTATTTGGGGGTCCAGTCATGGAGAAGAGTTTAGACACTAGGAGAAGATAAGGAACACACCCATTATCAAGAAAAAACATTAGGATTCTCTTTTTAACCTGTTCCTTAAAACACTAGTGCTTAGGAAATCTATTGGAGGCAGAAGCAGTCAAGGGTAGCTTAGGGTTAGGGTTAGGGTTAGGGTTAGGGTTAGCTTTAGGGTACGGCTTAGGGTACGGGTTCGGTACGGGTTCGGGTACGGCGTAGGGTATGGGTTAGGGTTAGGGTTAGGGTTAGTTTGAGGGTTAGGGCTCGGTTTAGGGTACGGGTTAGGATTAGGGTACGTGTTAGGGTTAGGGTATGCGTTAGGGTTAGGGTAGTTATTAAACCTATCCCACTCTCTAGATAACCCTTAGCACGTCAAGGAATATTATTTGGGGGTCCAGCCATGCAGAAGAGTTTAGACACTAGGAGAAGATTAGGAACACACCCATTATCAAGAAATCACATTAGGATTCTCTTTTTAACCTGTTCCTTAAAACACTAGTGCTTAGGAAATCTATTGGAGGCAGAAGCAGTCAAGGGTAGCTTAGGGTTAGGGTTAGGTTTAGGGTTAGGGTTAGGGTTAGCGTACGGCTTAGGGTACGGTTTCGGGTACGGGTTCGTGTACGGCGTAGGGTATGGGTTAGGGTTAGGGTTAGTTTGAAGGTTAGGGCTCGGTTTAGGGTACGGTTTAGGATTAGGGTACGTGTTGGGGTTAGGGTAGGGGTTAGGGTTAGGGTACGCGTTAGGGTTAGGGTAGTTATTAAACCTATCCCACTCTCTAGATACCCCTTAGCACGTCAAGGAATATTATTTGGGTGTCCAGCCATGGAGAAGAGTTTAGACACTAGGAGAAGATAAGGAACACACCCATTATCAATAAATCACATTAGGATTCTCTTTTTAACCTGTTCCTTAAAACACTAGTGCTTAGGAAATCTATTGGAGGCAGAAGCAGTCAAGGGTAGCTTAGGGTTAGGGTTTGGGTTAGGGTACGGCTTAGGGTACGGGTTCGGGTACGGGTTCGGGTACGGGTTTGGGTATGGCGTACGATATGGGTTAGGGTTAGGGTTAGGGTTAGTTTGAGGGTTAGGGCTCGGTTTAGGGTACGGGTTAGGATTAGGGTACGTGTTAGGGTTAGGGTAGGGGTTAGGGTTAGGGTACGCGTTAGGGTTAGGGTAGTTATTAAACCTATCCCACTCTCTAGATACCCCTTAGCACGTCAAGGAATATTATTTGGGTGTCCAGCCATGGAGAAGAGTTTAGACACTAGGAGAAGATAAGGATCACACCCATTATCAAGAAATCACATTACGATTCTCTTTTTAACCTGTTCCTTAAAACACTAGTGCTTAGGAAATCTATTGGAGGCAGAAGCAGTCAAGGGTAGCTTAGGGTTAGGGTCAGGGTTAGGGTTAGGGTTAGGGTACGGCTTAGGGTACGGGTTCGGGTACGGGTTCGTGTACGGCGTAGGGTATGGGTTAGGGTTAGGGTTAGGGTTAGTTTGAAGGTTAGGGCTCGGTTTAGGGTACAGGTTAGGATTAGGGTTCGTGTTAGTGTTAGGGTAGGGGTTAGGGTTAGGTTACGCGTTAGGTTTAGGGTAGTTATTAAACCTATCCCACTCCCTAGATACCCCTTAGCACGTCAAGGAATATTATTTGGGGGTCCAGCCATGGAGAAGAGTTTAGACAGTAGGAGAAGATAAGGAACACACCCATTATCCTGAAATCTCATTAGGATTCTCTTTTTAACCTGTTCCTTAATACACTAGTGCTTAGGAAATCTATTGGAGGCAGAAGCAGTCAAGGGTAGCTTAGGGTTAGGGTTAGGTTTAGGGTTAGGGTTAGGGTTAGGGTTAGGTTTAGGGTACGGCTTAGTGTACGGGTTCGGGTACGGGTTCGGGTATGGCGTAGGGTATGGGTTAGGGTTAGGGTTAGGGTTAGTTTGAGGGTTAGGGCTCGGTTTAGGTTACGGGTTAGGATTAAGGTATGTCTTAGGGTTAGGGTAGGGGTTAGGGTTAGGGTACGCGTTAGGGTTAGGGTAGTTATTAAACCTATCCCACTCTCTAGATAACCCTTAGCACGTCAAGGAATATTATTTGGGGGTCCAGCCATGGAGAAGAGTTTAGACACTAGGAGAAGATAAGGAACACACCCATTATCAATAAATCACATTAGGATTCTCTTTTTAACCTGTTCCTTAAAACACTAGTGCTTAGGAAATCTATTGGATGCAGAAGCAGTCAAGGGTAGCTTAGGGTTAGGGTTTGGGTTAGGGTACGGCTTAGGGTACGGGTTCGGGTACGGGTTCGGGTACGGGTTTGGGTATGGCGTACGATATGTGTTAGGGTTAGGGTTAGGGTTAGTTTGAGGGTTAGGGCTCGGTTTAGGGTACGGGTTAGGATTAGGGTACGTGTTAGGGTTAGGGTAGGGGTTAGGGTTAGGGTACGCGTTAGGGTTAGGGTAGTTATTAAACCTATCCCACTCTCTAGATACCCCTTAGCACGTCAAGGAATATTATTTGGGTGTCCAGCCATGGAGAAGAGTTTAGACACTAGGAGAAGATAAGGATCACACCCATTATCAAGAAATCACATTAGGATTCTCTTTTTAACCTGTTCCTTAAAACACTAGTGCTTAGGAAATCTATTGGAGGCAGAAGCAGTCAAGGGTAGCTTAGGGTTAGGGTTAGGGTTAGGGTTAGGGTTAGCTTTAGGGTACGGCTTAGGGTACGGGTTCGGGTACGGGTTCGGGTACGGCGTAGGGTATGGGTTAGGGTTAGGGTTAGGGTTAGTTTGAGGGTTAGGGCTCGGTTTAGGGTACGGGTTAGGATTAGGGTACGTGTTAGGGTTAGGGTACGCGTTAGGGTTAGGGTAGTTATTAAACCTATCCCACACTCTAGATACCCCTTAGCACGTCAAGGAATATTTTTGGGTGTCCAGCCATGGAGAAGAGTTTAGACACTAGGAGAAGATAAGGAACACACCCATTATCAAGAAATCACATTAGGATTCTCTTTTTAACCTGTTCCTTAAAACACTAGTGCTTAGGAAATGTATTGGAGGCAGAAGCAGTCAAGGGTAGCTTAGGGTTAGGGTTAGGGTTAGGGTTAGGGTTAGGGTACGGCTTAGGGTACGGGTTCGGTTACGGGTTCGTGTACGCTGTAGGGTATGGGTTAGGGTTAGGGTTAGGGTTAGTTTGAAGGTTAGGGCTCGGTTTAGGGTACGGGTTAGGATTAGGGTTCGTGTTAGGGTTAGGGTAGGGGTTAGGGTTAGGGTACGCGTTAGGTTTAGGGTAGTTATTAAACCTATCCCACTCTCTAGATACCCCTTAGCACGTCAAGGAATATTATTTGCGGGTCCAGCCATGGAGAAGAGTTTAGACACTAGGAGAAGATAAGGAACACACCCATTATCAAAAAATCACATTAGGATTCTCTTTTTAACCTGTTCCTTAATACACTAGTGCTTAGGAAATCTATTGGAGGCAGAAGCAGTCAAGGGTAGCTTAGGGTTAGGGTTACGGTGAGGGTTAGGGTTAGGGTATGGCTTAGGGTACGGGTTCGGGTACGGGTTCGGGTACGGCGTAGGGTATGGGTTAGGGTTAGGGTTAGGGTTAGTTTGAGGGTTAGGGCTCCGTTTAGGGTACGGGTTAGGATTAGGGTACGTGTTAGGGTTAGGGTAGGGGTTAGGGTTAGGGTACGCGTTAGGGTTAGGGTAGTTATTAAACCTATCCCACTCTCTAGATAACCCTTAGCACGTCAAGGAATATTATTTGGGGGTCCAGCCATGGAGAAGAGTTTAGACACTAGGAGAAGATAAGGAACACACCCATTATCAAGAAATCACATTAGGATTCTCTTTTTAACCTGTTCCTTAAAACACTAGTGCTTAGGAAATCTATTGGAGGCAGAAGCAGTCAAGGGTAGCTTAGGGTTAGGGTTAGGGTTAGGGCTAGGGTTAGGACACGGCTTAGGGTACGGGTTCGGGTACGGGTTCGTGTACGGCGTAGGGTATGGGTTTGGGTTAGGGTTAGGGTTAGTTTGAAGCTTAGGGCTCGGTTTAGGGTATGGGTTAGGATTAGGGTTCGTGTTAGGGTTAGGGTAGGGGTTAGGGTTAGGGTACGCATTAGGGTTAGGGTAGTTATTAAACCTATCCCACTCTCTAGATACCCCTTAGCACGTCAAGGAATATTATTTGGGGGTCCAGCCATGGAGAAGAGTTTAGACACTAGGAGAAGATAAGGAACACACCCATTATCCTGAAATCACATTAGGATTCTCTTTTTAACCTGTTCCTTAATACACTAGTGCTTAGGAAATCTATTGGAGGCAGAAGCAGTCAAGGGTAGCTTAGGGTTAGGGTTACGGTTAGGGTTAGGGTTAGGGTATGGCTTAGGGTACGGGTTCGGGTACGGGTTCGGGTACGGCGTAGGGTATGGGATAGGGTTAGGGTTAGGGTTAGTTTGAGGGTTAGGGCTCGGTTTAGGGTACGGGTTAGGATTAGGGTACGTGTTAGGGTTAGGGTAGGGGTTAGGGTTAGGGTACGCGTTAGGGTTAGGGTAGTTATTAAACCTATCCCACTCTCTAGATACCCCTTAGCACGTCAAGGAATATTAATTGGGGGTCCAGCCATGGAGAAGAGTTTAGACACTAGGAGAAGATAAGGAACACACCCATTATCAAGAAATCACATTAGGATTCTCTTTTTAACCTGTTCCTTAAAACACTAGTGCTTAGGAAATCTATTGGAGGCAGAAGCAGTCAAGGGTAGCTTAGGTTTAGGGTTAGGGTTAGGGTACGGCTTAGGGTACGGGTTCGGTTACGGGTTCGGGTACGGGTTCGGGTACGGCGTAGGGTATGGGTTAGGTTTAGGGTTAGGGTTAGTTTGAGGGTTAGGGCTCGGTTTAGGGTACGGGTTAGGATTAGGGTACGTGTTAGGGTTAGGGTAGGGGTTAGGGTTAGGGTACGCGTTAGGGTTAGGGTAGTTATTAAACCTATCCCACTCTCTAGATACCCCTTAGCACGTCAAGGAATATTATTTGGGTGTCCAGCCATGGAGAAGAGTTTAGACACTAGGAGAAGATAAGGAACACACCCATTATCCTGAAATCACATTAGGATTCTCTTTTTAACCTGTTCCTTAAAACACTAGTGCTTAGGAAATCTATTGGAGGCAGAAGCAGTCAAGGGTAGCTTAGGGTTAGGGTTAGGGTTAGGGTACGGCTTAGGGTACGGGTTCGGGTACGGGTTCGGGTACGGGTTTGGGTATGGCGTACGATATGGGTTAGGGTTAGGGTTAGGGTTAGTTTGAGGGTTAGGGCTCGGTTTAGGGTACGGGTTAGGATTAGGGTACGTGTTAGGGTTAGGGTAGGGGTTAGGGTTAGGGTACGCGTTAGGGTTAGGGTAGTTATTAAACCTATCCCACTCTCTAGATACCCCTTAGCACGTCAAGGAATATTATTTGGGGGTCCAGCCATGGAGAAGAGTTTAGACACTAGGAGAAGATAAGGAACACACCCATTATCCTGAAATCACATTAGGATTCTCTTTTTAACCTGTTCCTTAATACACTAGTGCTTAGGAAATCTATTGGAGGCAGAAGCAGTCAAGGGTAGCTTAGGGTTAGGGTTACGGTGAGGGTTAGGGTTAGGGTATGGCTTAGGGTACGGGTTCGGGTACGGGTTCGGGTACGGCGTAGGGTATGGGTTAGGGTTAGGGTTACGGTTAGTTTGAGGGTTAGGGCTCCGTTTAGGGTACGGGTTAGGATTAGGTTACGTGTTAGGGTTAGGGTAGGGGTTAGGGTTAGGGTACGCGTTAGGGTTAGGGTAGTTATTAAACCTATCCCACTCTCTAGATACCCCTTAGCACGTCAAGGAATATTATTTGGGTGTCCAGCCATGGAGAAAAGTTTAGACACTAGGAGAAGATAAGGAACACACCCATTATCAAGAAATCACATTAGGATTCTCTTTTTAACCTGTTCCTTAAAACACTAGTGCTTAGGAAATCTATTGGAGGCAGAAGCAGTCAAGGGTAGCTTAGGGTTAGGGTTAGGGTTAGGGCTAGGGTTAGGACACGGCTTAGGGTACGGGTTCGGGTACGGGTTCGTGTACGGCGTAGGGTATGGGTTTGGGTTAGGGTTAGGGTTAGTTTGAAGGTTAGGGCTCGGTTTAGGGTATGGGTTAGGATTAGGGTTCGTGTTAGGGTTAGGGTAGGGGTTAGGGTTAGGGTACGCGTTAGAGTTAGGGTAGTTATTAAACCTATCCCACTCTCTAAATACCCCTTAGCACGTCAAGGAATATTATTTGGGGGTCCAGCCATGGAGAAGAGTTTAGACACTAGGAGAAGATAAGGAACACACCCATTATCCTGAAATCACATTAGGATTCTCTTTTTAACCTGTTCCTTAATACACTAGTGCTTAGGAAATCTATTGGAGGCAGAAGCAGTCAAGGGTAGCTTAGGGTTAGGGTTACGGTTAGGGTTAGGGTTAGGGTATGGCTTAGGGTACGGGTTCGGGTACGGGTTCGGGTACGGCGTAGGGTATGGGTTAGGGTTAGGGTTAGGGTTAGTTTGAGGGTTAGGGCTCGGTTTAGGGTACGGGTTAGGATTAGGGTACGTGTTAGGGTTAGGGTAGGCGTTAGGGTTAGGGTACGCGTTAGGGTTAGGGTAGTTATTAAACCTATCCCACTCTCTAGATACCCCTTAGCACGTCAAGGAATATTAATTGGGGGTCCAGCCATGGAGAAGAGTTTAGACACTAGGAGAAGATAAGGAACACACCCATTATCAAGAAATCACATTAGGATTCTCTTTTTAACCTGTTCCTTAAAACACTAGTGCTTAGGAAATCTATTGGAGGCAGAAGCAGTCAAGGGTAGCTTAGGGTTAGGGTTTGGGTTAGCGTACGGCTTAGGGTACGGGTTCGGGTACGGGTTCGGGTACGGGTTTGGGTATGGCGTAGGATATGGGTTAGGGTTAGGGTTAGGGTTAGTTTGAGGGTTAGGGCTCGGTTTAGGGTACGGGTTAGGATTAGGGTACGTGTTAGGGTTAGGGTAGGGGTTAGGGCTAGGGTACGCATTAGGGTTAGGGTAGTTATTAAACCTATCCCACTCTCTAGATACCCCTTAGCACGTCAAGGAATATTATTTGGGTGTCCAGCCATGGAGAAGAGTTTAGACACTAGGAGAAGATAAGGAACACACCCATTATCAAGAAATCACATTAGGATTCTCTTTTTAACCTGTTCCTTAAAACACTAGTGCTTAGGAAATCTATTGGAGGCAGAAGCAGTCAAGGGTAGCTTAGGGTTAGGGTTAGGTTTAGGGTTAGGGTTAGGGTTAGGGTACGGCTTAGTGTACGGGTTCGGGTACGGGTTCGGGTATGGGGTAGTGTATGGGTTAGGGTTAGGGTTAGGGTTAGTTTGAGGGTTAGGGCTCGGTTTAGGTTACGGGTTAGGATTAGGGTACGTCTTAGGGTTAGGGTAGGGGTTAGGGTTAGGGTACGCGTTAGGGTTAGGGTAGTTATTAAACCTATCCCACTCTCTAGATAACCCTTAGCACGTCAAGGAATATTATTTGGGGGTCCAGCCATGGAGAAGAGTTTAGACACTAGGAGAAGATAAGGAACACACCCATTATCAAGAAATCACATTAGGATTCTCTTTATAACCTGTTCCTTAAAACACTAGTGCTTAGGAAATCTATTGGAGGCAGAAGCAGTCAAGGGTAGCTTAGGGTTAGTGTTAGGGTTAGGGTTAGGGTTAGCTTTAGGGTATGGCTTAGGGTACGGGTTAGGTACGGGTTCGGGTACGGCGTAGGGTATGGGTTAGGGTTAGGGTTAGGGTTAGTTTGAGGGTTAGGGCTCGGTTTAGGGTACGGGTTAGGATTAGGGTACGTGTTAGGGTTAGGGTACGCGTTAGGGTTAGGGTAGTTATTAAACCTATCCCACTCTCTAGATACCCCTTAGCACGTCAAGGAATATTATTTGGGTGTCCAGCCATGGAGAAGAGTTTAGACACTAGGAGAAGATAAGGAATACACCCATTATCAAGAAATCACATTAGGATTCTCTTTTTAACCTGTTCCTTAGTACACTAGTGCTTAGGAAATCTATTGGAGGCAGAAGCATTCAAGGGTAGCTTAGGGTTAGGGTTTGGGTTAGGGTACGGCTTAGGGTACGGGTTCGGGTACGGGTTTGGGTATGGCGTACGATATGGGTTAGGGTTAGGGTTAGTGTTAGTTTGAGGGTTAGGGCTCGGTTTAGGGTACGGGTTAGGATTAGGGTACGTGTTAGTGTTAGGGTAGGGGTTAGGGTTAGGGTACGCGTTAGGGTTAGGGTAGTTATTAAACCTATCCCACTCTCTAGATACCCCTTAGCACGTCAAGGAATATTATTTGGGTGTCCAGCCATGGAGAAGAGTTTAGACACTAGGAGAAGATAAGGATCACACCCATTATCAAGAAATCACATTAGGATTCTCTTTTTAACCTGTTCCTTAAAACACTAGTGCTTAGGAAATCTATTGGAGGCAGAAGCAGTCAAGGGTAGCTTAGGGTTAGGGTTAGGGTTAGGGTACGGCTTAGGGTACGGGTTCGGTTACGGGTTCGGGTACGGGTTCGGGTACGGCGTAGGGTATGGGTTAGGTTTAGGGTTAGGGTTAGTTTGAGGGTTAGGGCTCGGTTTAGGTTACGGGTTAGGATTAGGGTACGTGTTAGGGTTAGGGTAGGGGTTAGGGTTAGGGTACGCGTTAGGGTTAGGGTAGTTATTAAACCTATCCCACTCTCTAGATACCCCTTAGCACGTCAAGGAATATTATTTGGGGGTCCAGCCATGGAGAAGAGTTTAGACACTAGGAGAAGATAAGGAACACACCCATTATCCTGAAATCACATTAGGATTCTCTTTTTAACCTGTTCCTTAATACACTAGTGCTTAGGAAATCTATTGGAGGCAGAAGCAGTCAAGGGTAGCTTAGGGTTAGGGTTACGGTTAGGGTTAGGGTTAGGGTATGGCTTAGGGTACGGGTTCGGATACGGGTTCGGGTACGGCGTAGGGTATGGGTTAGGGTTAGGGTTAGGGTTAGTTTGAGGGTTAGGGCTCGGTTTAGGGTACGGGTTAGGATTAGGGTACGTGTTAGGGTTAGGGTAGGGGTTAGGGTTAGGGTACGCGTTAGGGTTAGGGTAGTTATTAAACCTATCCCACTCTCTAGATACCCCTTAGCACGTCAAGGAATATTAATTGGGGGTCCAGCCATGGAGAAGAGTTTAGACACTAGGAGAAGATAAGGAACACACCCATTATCAATAAATCACATTAGGATTCTCTTTTTAACCTGTTCCTTAAAACACTAGTGCTTAGGAAATCTATTGGAGGCAGAAGCAGTCAAGGGTAGCTTAGGTTTAGGGTTAGGTTTAGGGTTAGGGTTAGGGTTAGGGTACGGCTTAGTGTACGGGTTCGGGTACGGGTTCGGTTATGGCGTAGTGTATGGGTTAGGGTTAGGGTTAGGGTTAGTTTGAGGGTTAGGGCTCGGTTTAGGTTACGGGTTAGGATTAGGGTACGTCTTAGGGTTAGGGTAGGGTTTAGGGTTAGGGTACGCGTTAGGGTTAGGGTAGTTATTAAACCTATCCCACTCTCTAGATAACCCTTAGCACGTCAAGGAATATTATTTGGGGGTCCAGTCATGGAGAAGAGTTTAGACACTAGGAGAAGATAAGGAACACACCCATTATCAAGAAAAAACATTAGGATTCTCTTTTTAACCTGTTCCTTAAAACACTAGTGCTTAGGAAATCTATTAGAGGCAGAAGCAGTCAAGGGTAGCTTAGGGTTAGGGTTAGGGTTAGGGTTAGGGTTAGCTTTAGGGTACGGCTTAGGGTACGGGTTCGGTACGGGTTCGGGTACGGCGTAGGGTATGGGTTAGGGTTAGGGTTAGGGTTAGTTTGAGGGTTAGGGCTCGGTTTAGGGTACGGGTTAGGATTAGGGTACGTGTTAGGGTTAGGGTACGCGTTAGGGTTAGGGTAGTTATTAAACCTATCCCACTCTCTAGATAACCCTTAGCACGTCAAGGAATATTATTTGGGGGTCCAGCCATGCAGAAGAGTTTAGACACTAGGAGAAGATAAGGAACACACCCATTATCAAGAAATCACATTAGGATTCTCTTTTTAACCTGTTCCTTAAAACACTAGTGCTTAGGAAATCTATTGGAGGCAGAAGCAGTCAAGGGTAGCTTAGGGTTAGGGTTAGGTTTAGGGTTAGGGTTAGGGTTAGCGTACGGCTTAGGGTACGGTTTCGGGTACGGGTTCGTGTACGGCGTAGGGTATGGGTTAGGGTTAGGGTTAGTTTGAAGGTTAGGGCTCGGTTTAGGGTACGGTTTAGGATTAGGGTACGTGTTGGGGTTAGGGTAGGGGTTAGGGTTAGGGTACGCGTTAGGGTTAGGGTAGTTATTAAACCTATCCCACTCTCTAGATACCCCTTAGCACGTCAAGGAATATTATTTGGGTGTCCAGCCATGGAGAAGAGTTTAGACACTAGGAGAAGATAAGGAACACACCCATTATCAATAAATCACATTAGGATTCTCTTTTTAACCTGTTCCTTAAAACACTAGTGCTTAGGAAATCTATTGGAGGCAGAAGCAGTCAAGGGTAGCTTAGGGTTAGGGTTTGGGTTAGGGTACGGCTTAGGGTACGGGTTCGGGTACGGGTTCGGGTACGGGTTTGGGTATGGCGTACGATATGGGTTAGGGTTAGGGTTAGGGTTAGTTTGAGGGTTAGGGCTCGGTTTAGGGTACGGGTTAGGATTAGGGTACGTGTTAGGGTTAGGGTAGGGGTTAGGGTTAGGGTACGCGTTAGGGTTAGGGTAGTTATTAAACCTATCCCACTCTCTAGATACCCCTTAGCACGTCAAGGAATATTATTTGGGTGTCCAGCCATGGAGAAGAGTTTAGACACTAGGAGAAGATAAGGATCACACCCATTATCAAGAAATCACATTACGATTCTCTTTTTAACCTGTTCCTTAAAACACTAGTGCTTAGGAAATCTATTGGAGGCAGAAGCAGTCAAGGGTAGCTTAGGGTTAGGGTCAGGGTTAGGGTTAGGGTTAGGGTACGGCTTAGGGTACGGGTTTGGGTACGGGTTCGTGTACGGCGTAGGGTATGGGTTAGGGTTAGGGTTAGGGTTAGTTTGAAGGTTAGGGCTCGGTTTAGGGTACAGGTTAGGATTAGGGTTCGTGTTAGTGTTAGGGTAGGGGTTAGGGTTAGGTTACGCGTTAGGTTTAGGGTAGTTATTAAACCTATCCCACTCCCTAGATACCCCTTAGCACGTCAAGGAATATTATTTGGGGGTCCAGCCATGGAGAAGAGTTTAGACAGTAGGAGAAGATAAGGAACACACCCATTATCCTGAAATCTCATTAGGATTCTCTTTTTAACCTGTTCCTTAATACACTAGTGCTTAGGAAATCTATTGGAGGCAGAAGCAGTCAAGGGTAGCTTAGGGTTAGGGTTAGGTTTAGGGTTAGGGTTAGGGTTAGGGTTAGTTTTAGGGTATGGCTTAGTGTACGGGTTCGGGTACGGGTTCGGGTATGGCGTAGGGTATGGGTTAGGGTTAGGGTTAGGGTTAGTTTGAGGGTTAGGGCTCGGTTTAGGTTACGGGTTAGGATTAAGGTATGTCTTAGGGTTAGGGTAGGGGTTAGGGTTAGGGTACGCGTTAGGTTTAGGGTAGTTATTAAACCTATCCCACTCTCTAGATAACCCTTAGCACGTCAAGGAATATTATTTGGGGGTCCAGCCATGGAGAAGAGTTTAGACACTAGGAGAAGATAAGGAACACACCCATTATCAATAAATCACATTAGGATTCTCTTTTTAACCTGTTCCTTAAAACACTAGTGCTTAGGAAATCTATTGGATGCAGAAGCAGTCAAGGGTAGCTTAGGGTTAGGGTTTGGGTTAGGGTACGGCTTAGGGTACGGGTTCGGGTACGGGTTCGGGTACGGGTTTGGGTATGGCGTACGATATGGGTTAGGGTTAGGGTTAGGGTTAGTTTGAGGGTTAGGGCTCGGTTTAGGGTACGGGTTAGGATTAGGGTACGTGTTAGGGTTAGGGTAGGGGTTAGGGTTAGGGTACGCGTTAGGGTTAGGGTAGTTATTAAACCTATCCCACTCTCTAGATACCCCTTAGCACGTCAAGGAATATTATTTGGGTGTCCAGCCATGGAGAAGAGTTTAGACACTAGGAGAAGATAAGGAACACACCCATTATCAAGAAATCACATTAGGATTCTCTTTTTAACCTGTTCCTTAAAACACTAGTGCTTAGGAAATCTATTGGAGGCAGAAGCAGTCAAGGGTAGCTTAGGTTTAGGGTTAGGTTTAGGGTTAGGGTTAGGGTTAGGGTACGGCTTAGTGTACGGGTTCGGGTACGGGTTCGGTTATGGCGTAGTGTATGGGTTAGGGTTAGGGTTAGGGTTAGTTTGAGGGTTAGGGCTCGGTTTAGGTTACGGGTTAGGATTAGGGTACGTCTTAGGGTTAGGGTAGGGGTTAGGGTTAGGGTACGCGTTAGGGTTAGGGTAGTTATTAAACCTATCCCACTCTCTAGATAACCCTTAGCACGTCAAGGAATATTATTTGGGGGTCCAGTCATGGAGAAGAGTTTAGACACTAGGAGAAGATAAGGAACACACCCATTATGAAGAAAAAACATTAGGATTCTCTTTTTAACCTGTTCCTTAAAACACTAGTGCTTAGGAAATCTATTAGAGGCAGAAGCAGTCAAGGGTAGCTTAGGGTTAGGGTTAGGGTTAGGGTTAGGGTTAGCTTTAGGGTACGGCTTAGGGTACGGGTTCGGTACGGGTTCGGGTACGGCGTAGGGTATGGGTTAGGGTTAGGGTTAGGGTTAGTTTGAGGGTTAGGGCTCGGTTTAGGGTACGGGTTAGGATTAGGGTACGTGTTAGGGTTAGGGTACGCGTTAGGGTTAGGGTAGTTATTAAACCTATCCCACTCTCTAGATAACCCTTAGCACGTCAAGGAATATTATTTGGGGGTCCAGCCATGCAGAAGAGTTTAGACACTAGGAGAAGATAAGGAACACACCCATTATCAAGAAATCACATTAGGATTCTCTTTTTAACCTGTTCCTTAAAACACTAGTGCTTAGGAAATCTATTGGAGGCAGAAGCAGTCAAGGGTAGCTTAGGGTTAGGGTTAGGTTTAGGGTTAGGGTTAGGGTTAGCGTACGGCTTAGGGTACGGTTTCGGGTACGGGTTCGTGTACGGCGTAGGGTATGGGTTAGGGTTAGGGTTAGTTTGAAGGTTAGGGCTCGGTTTAGGGTACGGTTTAGGATTAGGGTACGTGTTGGGGTTAGGGTAGGGGTTAGGGTTAGGGTACGCGTTAGGGTTAGGGTAGTTATTAAACCTATCCCACTCTCTAGATACCCCTTAGCACGTCAAGGAATATTATTTGGGTGTCCAGCCATGGAGAAGAGTTTAGACACTAGGAGAAGATAAGGAACACACCCATTATCAATAAATCACATTAGGATTCTCTTTTTAACCTGTTCCTTAAAACACTAGTGCTTAGGAAATCTATTGGAGGCAGAAGCAGTCAAGGGTAGCTTAGGGTTAGGGTTTGGGTTAGGGTACGGCTTAGGGTACGGGTTCGGGTACGGGTTCGGGTACGGGTTTGGGTATGGCGTACGATATGGGTTAGGGTTAGGGTTAGGGTTAGTTTGAGGGTTAGGGCTCGGTTTAGGGTACGGGTTAGGATTAGGGTACGTGTTAGGGTTAGGGTAGGGGTTAGGGTTAGGGTACGCGTTAGGGTTAGGGTAGTTATTAAACCTATCCCACTCTCTAGATACCCCTTAGCACGTCAAGGAATATTATTTGGGTGTCCAGCCATGGAGAAGAGTTTAGACACTAGGAGAAGATAAGGATCACACCCATTATCAAGAAATCACATTAGGATTCTCTTTTTAACCTGTTCCTTAAAACACTAGTGCTTAGGAAATCTATTGGAGGCAGAAGCAGTCAAGGGTAGCTTAGGGTTAGGGTCAGGGTTAGGGTTAGGGTTAGGGTACGGCTTAGGGTACGGGTTTGGGTACGGGTTCGTGTACGGCGTAGGGTATGGGTTAGGGTTAGGGTTAGGGTTAGTTTGAAGGTTAGGGCTCGGTTTAGGGTACAGGTTAGGATTAGGGTTCGTGTTAGTGTTAGGGTAGGGGTTAGGGTTAGGTTACGCGTTAGGTTTAGGGTAGTTATTAAACCTATCCCACTCCCTAGATACCCCTTAGCACGTCACGGAATATTATTTGGGGGTCCAGCCATGGAGAAGAGTTTAGACAGTAGGAGAAGATAAGGAACACACCCATTATCCTGAAATCTCATTAGGATTCTCTTTTTAACCTGTTCCTTAATACACTAGTGCTTAGGAAATCTATTGGAGGCAGAAGCAGTCAAGGGTAGCTTAGGGTTAGGGTTAGGTTTAGGGTTAGGGTTAGGGTTAGGGTTAGGTTTAGGGTACGGCTTAGTGTACGGGTTCGGGTACGGGTTCGGGTATGGCGTAGGGTATGGGTTAGGGTTAGGGTTAGGGTTAGTTTGAGGGTTAGGGCTCGGTTTAGGTTACGGGTTAGGATTAAGGTATGTCTTAGGGTTAGGGTAGGGGTTAGGGTTAGGGTACGCGTTAGGTTTAGGGTAGTTATTAAACCTATCCCACTCTCTAGATAACCCTTAGCACGTCAAGGAATATTATTTGGGGGTCCAGCCATGGAGAAGAGTTTAGACACTAGGAGAAGATAAGGAACACACCCATTATCAATAAATCACATTAGGATTCTCTTTTTAACCTGTTCCTTAAAACACTAGTGCTTAGGAAATCTATTGGATGCAGAAGCAGTCAAGGGTAGCTTAGGGTTAGGGTTTGGGTTAGGGTACGGCTTAGGGTACGGGTTCGGGTACGGGTTCGGGTACGGGTTTGGGTATGGCGTACGATATGGGTTAGGGTTAGGGTTAGGGTTAGTTTGAGGGTTAGGGCTCGGTTTAGGGTACGGGTTAGGATTAGGGTACGTGTTAGGGTTAGGGTAGGGGTTAGGGTTAGGGTACGCGTTAGGGTTAGGGTAGTTATTAAACCTATCCCACTCTCTAGATACCCCTTAGCACGTCAAGGAATATTATTTGGGTGTCCAGCCATGGAGAAGAGTTTAGACACTAGGAGAAGATAAGGATCACACCCATTATCAAGAAATCACATTAGGATTCTCTTTTTAACCTGTTCCTTAAAACACTAGTGCTTAGGAAATCTATTGGAGGCAGAAGCAGTCAAGGGTAGCTTAGGGTTAGGGTTAGGGTTAGGGTTAGGGTTAGCTTTAGGGTACGGCTTAGGGTACGGGTTCGGGTACGGGTTCGGGTACGGCGTAGGGTATGGGTTAGGGTTAGGGTTAGGGTTAGTTTGAGGGTTAGGGCTCGGTTTAGGGTACGGGTTAGGATTAGGGTACGTGTTAGGGTTAGGGTACGCGTTAGGGTTAGGGTAGTTATTAAACCTATCCCACACTCTAGATACCCCTTAGCACGTCAAGGAATATTTTTGGGTGTCCAGCCATGGAGAAGAGTTTAGACACTAGGAGAAGATAAGGAACACACCCATTATCAAGAAATCACATTAGGATTCTCTTTTTAACCTGTTCCTTAAAACACTAGTGCTTAGGAAATGTATTGGAGGCAGAAGCAGTCAAGGGTAGCTTAGGGTTAGGGTTAGGGTTAGGGTTAGGGTTAGGGTACGGCTTAGGGTACGGGTTCGGTTACGGGTTCGTGTACGCTGTAGGGTATGGGTTACGGTTAGGGTTAGTTTGAAGGTTAGGGCTCGGTTTAGGGTACGGGTTAGGATTAGGGTTCGTGTTAGGGTTAGGGTAGGGGTTAGGGTTAGGGTACGCGTTAGTGTTAGGGTAGTTATTAAACCTATCCCACTCTCTAGATACCCCTTAGCACGTCAAGGAATATTATTTGCGGGTCCAGCCATGGAGAAGAGTTTAGACACTAGGAGAAGATAAGGAACACACCCATTATCAATAAATCACATTAGGATTCTCTTTTTAACCTGTTCCTTAAAACACTAGTGCTTAGGAAATCTATTGGAGGCAGAAGCAGTCAAGGGTAGCTTAGGGTTAGGGTTAGGGTTAGGGCTAGGGTTAGGACACGGCTTAGGGTACGGGTTCGGGTACGGGTTCGTGTACGGCGTAGGGTATGGGTTTGGGTTAGGGTTAGGGTTAGTTTGAAGCTTAGGGCTCGGTTTAGGGTATGGGTTAGGATTAGGGTTCGTGTTAGGGTTAGGGTAGGGGTTAGGGTTAGGGTACGCATTAGGGTTAGGGTAGTTATTAAACCTATCCCACTCTCTAGATACCCCTTAGCACGTCAAGGAATATTATTTGGGGGTCCAGCCATGGAGAAGAGTTTAGACACTAGGAGAAGATAAGGAACACACCCATTATCCTGAAATCACATTAGGATTCTCTTTTTAACCTGTTCCTTAATACACTAGTGCTTAGGAAATCTATTGGAGGCAGAAGCAGTCAAGGGTAGCTTAGGGTTAGGGTTACGGTTAGGGTTAGGGTTAGGGTATGGCTTAGGGTACGGGTTCGGGTACGGGTTCGGGTACGGCGTAGGGTATGGGATAGGGTTAGGGTTAGGGTTAGTTTGAGGGTTAGGGCTCGGTTTAGGGTACGGGTTAGGATTAGGGTACGTGTTAGGGTTAGGGTAGGGGTTAGGGTTAGGGTACGCGTTAGGGTTAGGGTAGTTATTAAACCTATCCCACTCTCTAGATACCCCTTAGCACGTCAAGGAATATTAATTGGGGGTCCAGCCATGGAGAAGAGTTTAGACACTAGGAGAAGATAAGGAACACACCCATTATCAAGAAATCACATTAGGATTCTCTTTTTAACCTGTTCCTTAAAACACTAGTGCTTAGGAAATCTATTGGAGGCAGAAGCAGTCAAGGGTAGCTTAGGGTTAGGGTTAGGGTTAGGGTACGGCTTAGGGTACGGGTTCGGTTACGGGTTCGGGTACGGGTTCGGGTACGGCGTAGGGTATGGGTTAGGTTTAGGGTTAGGGTTAGTTTGAGGGTTAGGGCTCGGTTTAGGGTACGGGTTAGGATTAGGGTACGTGTTAGGGTTAGGGTAGGGGTTAGGGTTAGGGTACGCGTTAGGGTTAGGGTAGTTATTAAACCTATCCCACTCTCTAGATACCCCTTAGCACGTCAAGGAATATTATTTGGGTGTCCAGCCATGGAGAAGAGTTTAGACACTAGGAGAAGATAAGGAACACACCCATTATCCTGAAATCACATTAGGATTCTCTTTTTAACCTGTTCCTTAAAACACTAGTGCTTAGGAAATCTATTGGAGGCAGAAGCAGTCAAGGGTAGCTTAGGGTTAGGGTTAGGGTTAGGGTACGGCTTAGGGTACGGGTTCGGGTACGGGTTCGGGTACGGGTTTGGGTATGGCGTACGATATGGGTTAGGGTTAGGGTTAGGGTTAGTTTGAGGGTTAGGGCTCGGTTTAGGGTACGGGTTAGGATTAGGGTACGTGTTAGGGTTAGGGTAGGGGTTAGGGTTAGGGTACGCGTTAGGGTTAGGGTAGTTATTAAACCTATCCCACTCTCTAGATACCCCTTAGCACGTCAAGGAATATTATTTGGGGGTCCAGCCATGGAGAAGAGTTTAGACACTAGGAGAAGATAAGGAACACACCCATTATCCTGAAATCACATTAGGATTCTCTTTTTAACCTGTTCCTTAATACACTAGTGCTTAGGAAATCTATTGGAGGCAGAAGCAGTCAAGGGTAGCTTAGGGTTAGGGTTACGGTGAGGGTTAGGGTTAGGGTATGGCTTAGGGTACGGGTTCGGGTACGGGTTCGGGTACGGCGTAGGGTATGGGTTAGGGTTAGGGTTACGGTTAGTTTGAGGGTTAGGGCTCCGTTTAGGGTACGGGTTAGGATTAGGTTAAGTGTTAGGGTTAGGGTAGGGGTTAGGGTTAGGGTACGCGTTAGGGTTAGGGTAGTTATTAAACCTATCCCACTCTCTAGATACCCCTTAGCACGTCAAGGAATATTATTTGGGTGTCCAGCCATGGAGAAAAGTTTAGACACTAGGAGAAGATAAGGAACACACCCATTATCAAGAAATCACATTAGGATTCTCTTTTTAACCTGTTCCTTAAAACACTAGTGCTTAGGAAATCTATTGGAGGCAGAAGCAGTCAAGGGTAGCTTAGGGTTAGGGTTAGGGTTAGGGCTAGGGTTAGGACACGGCTTAGGGTACGGGTTCGGGTACGGGTTCGTGTACGGCGTAGGGTATGGGTTTGGGTTAGGGTTAGGGTTAGTTTGAAGGTTAGGGCTCGGTTTAGGGTATGGGTTAGGATTAGGGTTCGTGTTAGGGTTAGGGTAGGGGTTAGGGTTAGGGTACGCGTTAGAGTTAGGGTAGTTATTAAACCTATCCCACTCTCTAAATACCCCTTAGCACGTCAACGAATATTATTTGGGGGTCCAGCCATGGAGAAGAGTTTAGACACTAGGAGAAGATAAGGAACACACCCATTATCCTGAAATCACATTAGGATTCTCTTTTTAACCTGTTCCTTAATACACTAGTGCTTAGGAAATCTATTGGAGGCAGAAGCAGTCAAGGGTAGCTTAGGGTTAGGGTTAGGGTTAGGGTTAGGGTTAGGGTATGGCTTAGGGTACGGGTTCGGGTACGGGTTCGGGTACGGCGTAGGGTATGTGTTAGGGTTAGGGTTAGGGTTAGTTTGAGGGTTAGGGCTCGGTTTAGGGTACGGGTTAGGATTAGGGTACGTGTTAGGGTTAGGGTAGGCGTTAGGGTTAGGGTACGCGTTAGGGTTAGGGTAGTTATTAAACCTATCCCACTCTCTAGATACCCCTTAGCACGTCAAGGAATATTAATTGGGGGTCCAGCCATGGAGAAGAGTTTAGACACTAGGAGAAGATAAGGAACACACCCATTATCAAGAAATCACATTAGGATTCTCTTTTTAACCTGTTCCTTAAAACACTAGTGCTTAGGAAATCTATTGGAGGCAGAAGCAGTCAAGGGTAGCTTAGGGTTAGGGTTAGGGTTAGGGTACGGCTTAGGGTACGGGTTCGGTTACGGGTTCGGGTACGGGTTCGGGTACGGCGTAGGGTATGGGTTAGGTTTAGGGTTAGGGTTAGTTTGAGGGTTAGGGCTCGGTTTAGGGTACGGGTTAGGATTAGGGTACGTGTTAGGGTTAGGGTAGGGGTTAGGGTTAGGGTACGCGTTAGGGTTAGGGTAGTTATTAAACCTATCCCACTCTCTAGATACCCCTTAGCACGTCAAGGAATATTATTTGGGTGTCCAGCCATGGAGAAGAGTTTAGACACTAGGAGAAGATAAGGAACACACCCATTATCCTGAAATCACATTAGGATTCTCTTTTTAACCTGTTCCTTAAAACACTAGTGCTTAGGAAATCTATTGGAGGCAGAAGCAGTCAAGGGTAGCTTAGGGTTAGGGTTAGGGTTAGGGTACGGCTTAGGGTACGGGTTCGGGTACGGGTTCGGGTACGGGTTTGGGTATGGCGTACGATATGGGTTAGGGTTAGGGTTAGGGTTAGTTTGAGGGTTAGGGCTCGGTTTAGGGTACGGGTTAGGATTAGGGTACGTGTTAGGGTTAGGGTAGGGGTTAGGGTTAGGGTACGCGTTAGGGTTAGGGTAGTTATTAAACCTATCCCACTCTCTAGATACCCCTTAGCACGTCAAGGAATATTATTTGGGGGTCCAGCCATGGAGAAGAGTTTAGACACTAGGAGAAGATAAGGAACACACCCATTATCCTGAAATCACATTAGGATTCTCTTTTTAACCTGTTCCTTAATACACTAGTGCTTAGGAAATCTATTGGAGGCAGAAGCAGTCAAGGGTAGCTTAGGGTTAGGGTTACGGTGAGGGTTAGGGTTAGGGTATGGCTTAGGGTACGGGTTCGGGTACGGGTTCGGGTACGGCGTAGGGTATGGGTTAGGGTTAGGGTTACGGTTAGTTTGAGGGTTAGGGCTCCGTTTAGGGTACGGGTTAGGATTAGGTTAAGTGTTAGGGTTAGGGTAGGGGTTAGGGTTAGGGTACGCGTTAGGGTTAGGGTAGTTATTAAACCTATCCCACTCTCTAGATACCCCTTAGCACGTCAAGGAATATTATTTGGGTGTCCAGCCATGGAGAAAAGTTTAGACACTAGGAGAAGATAAGGAACACACCCATTATCAAGAAATCACATTAGGATTCTCTTTTTAACCTGTTCCTTAAAACACTAGTGCTTAGGAAATCTATTGGAGGCAGAAGCAGTCAAGGGTAGCTTAGGGTTAGGGTTAGGGTTAGGGTTAGGGTTAGCTTTAGGGTACGGCTTAGGGTACGGGTTCGGGTACGGGTTCGGGTACGGCGTAGGGTATGGGTTAGGGTTAGGGTTAGGGTTAGTTTGAGGGTTAGGGCTCGGTTTAGGGTACGGGTTAGGATTAGGGTTCGTGTTAGGGTTAGGGTACGCGTTAGGGTTAGGGTAGTTATTAAACCTATCCCACACTCTAGATACCCCTTAGCACGTCAAGGAATATTTTTGGGTGTCCAGCCATGGAGAAAAGTTTAGACACTAGGAGAAGATAAGGAACACACCCATTATCAAGAAATCACATTAGGATTCTCTTTTTAACCTGTTCCTTAAAACACTAGTGCTTAGGAAATCTATTGGAGGCAGAAGCAGTCAAGGGTAGCTTAGGGTTAGGGTTAGGGTTAGGGCTAGGGTTAGGACACGGCTTAGGGTACGGGTTCGGGTACGGGTTCGTGTACGGCGTAGGGTATGGGTTTGGGTTAGGGTTAGGGTTAGTTTGAAGGTTAGGGCTCGGTTTAGGGTATGGGTTAGGATTAGGGTTCGTGTTAGGGTTAGGGTAGGGGTTAGGGTTAGGGTACGCGTTAGAGTTAGGGTAGTTATTAAACCTATCCCACTCTCTAAATACCCCTTAGCACGTCAACGAATATTATTTGGGGGTCCAGCCATGGAGAAGAGTTTAGACACTAGGAGAAGATAAGGAACACACCCATTATCCTGAAATCACATTAGGATTCTCTTTTTAACCTGTTCCTTAATACACTAGTGCTTAGGAAATCTATTGGAGGCAGAAGCAGTCAAGGGTAGCTTAGGGTTAGGGTTAGGGTTAGGGTTAGGGTTAGGGTATGGCTTAGGGTACGGGTTCGGGTACGGGTTCGGGTACGGCGTAGGGTATGTGTTAGGGTTAGGGTTAGGGTTAGTTTGAGGGTTAGGGCTCGGTTTAGGGTACGGGTTAGGATTAGGGTACGTGTTAGGGTTAGGGTAGGGGTTAGGGTTAGGGTACGCGTTAGGGTTAGGGTAGTTATTAAACCTATCCCACTCTCTAGATACCCCTTAGCACGTCAAGGAATATTAATTGGGGGTCCAGCCATGGAGAAGAGTTTAGACACTAGGAGAAGATAAGGAACACACCCATTATCAAGAAATCACATTAGGATTCTCTTTTTAACCTGTTCCTTAAAACACTAGTGCTTAGGAAATCTATTGGAGGCAGAAGCAGTCAAGGGTAGCTTAGGGTTAGGGTTAGGGTTAGGGCTAGGGTTAGGACACGGCTTAGGGTACGGGTTCGGGTACGGGTTCGTGTACGGCGTAGGGTATGGGTTTGGGTTAGGGTTAGGGTTAGTTTGAAGGTTAGGGCTCGGTTTAGGGTATGGGTTAGGATTAGGGTTCGTGTTAGGGTTAGGGTAGGGGTTAGGGTTAGGGTACGCGTTAGAGTTAGGGTAGTTATTAAACCTATCCCACTCTCTAAATACCCCTTAGCACGTCAACGAATATTATTTGGGGGTCCAGCCATGGAGAAGAGTTTAGACACTAGGAGAAGATAAGGAACACACCCATTATCCTGAAATCACATTAGGATTCTCTTTTTAACCTGTTCCTTAATACACTAGTGCTTAGGAAATCTATTGGAGGCAGAAGCAGTCAAGGGTAGCTTAGGGTTAGGGTTAGGGTTAGGGTTAGGGTTAGGGTATGGCTTAGGGTACGGGTTCGGGTACGGGTTCGGGTACGGCGTAGGGTATGTGTTAGGGTTAGGGTTAGGGTTAGTTTGAGGGTTAGGGCTCGGTTTAGGTTACGGGTTAGGATTAGGGTACGTGTTAGGGTTAGGGTAGGGGTTAGGGTTAGGGTACGCGTTAGGGTTAGGGTAGATATTAAACCTATCCCACTCTCTAGATACCCCTTAGCACGTCAAGGAATATTAATTGGGGGTCCAGCCATGGAGAAGAGTTTAGACACTAGGAGAAGATAAGGAACACACCCATTATCAAGAAATCACATTAGGATTCTCTTTTTAACCTGTTCCTTAAAACACTAGTGCTTAGGAAATCTATTGGAGGCAGAAGCAGTCAAGGGTAGCTTAGGGTTAGGGTTAGGGTTAGGGTACGGCTTAGGGTACGGGTTCGGTTACGGGTTCGGGTACGGGTTCGGGTACGGCGTAGGGTATGGGTTAGGTTTAGGGTTAGGGTTAGTTTGAGGGTTAGGGCTCGGTTTAGGGTACGGGTTAGGATTAGGGTACGTGTTAGGGTTAGGGTAGGGGTTAGGGTTAGGGTACGCGTTAGGGTTAGGGTAGTTATTAAACCTATCCCACTCTCTAGATACCCCTTAGCACGTCAAGGAATATTATTTGGGTGTCCAGCCATGGAGAAGAGTTTAGACACTAGGAGAAGATAAGGAACACACCCATTATCCTGAAATCACATTAGGATTCTCTTTTTAACCTGTTCCTTAAAACACTAGTGCTTAGGAAATCTATTGGAGGCAGAAGCAGTCAAGGGTAGCTTAGGGTTAGGGTTAGGGTTAGGGTACGGCTTAGGGTACGGGTTCGGGTACGGGTTCGGGTACGGGTTTGGGTATGGCGTACGATATGGGTTAGGGTTAGGGTTAGGGTTAGTTTGAGGGTTAGGGCTCGGTTTAGGGTACGGGTTAGGATTAGGGTACGTGTTAGGGTTAGGGTAGGGGTTAGGGTTAGGGTACGCGTTAGGGTTAGGGTAGTTATTAAACCTATCCCACTCTCTAGATACCCCTTAGCACGTCAAGGAATATTATTTGGGGGTCCAGCCATGGAGAAGAGTTTAGACACTAGGAGAAGATAAGGAACACACCCATTATCCTGAAATCACATTAGGATTCTCTTTTTAACCTGTTCCTTAATACACTAGTGCTTAGGAAATCTATTGGAGGCAGAAGCAGTCAAGGGTAGCTTAGGGTTAGGGTTACGGTGAGGGTTAGGGTTAGGGTATGGCTTAGGGTACGGGTTCGGGTACGGGTTCGGGTACGGCGTAGGGTATGGGTTAGGGTTAGGGTTACGGTTAGTTTGAGGGTTAGGGCTCCGTTTAGGGTACGGGTTAGGATTAGGTTAAGTGTTAGGGTTAGGGTAGGGGTTAGGGTTAGGGTACGCGTTAGGGTTAGGGTAGTTATTAAACCTATCCCACTCTCTAGATACCCCTTAGCACGTCAAGGAATATTATTTGGGTGTCCAGCCATGGAGAAGAGTTTAGACACTAGGAGAAGATAAGGATCACACCCATTATCAAGAAATCACATTAGGATTCTCTTTTTAACCTGTTCCTTAAAACACTAGTGCTTAGGAAATCTATTGGAGGCAGAAGCAGTCAAGGGTAGCTTAGGGTTAGGGTTAGGGTTAGGGTTAGGGTTAGCTTTAGGGTACGGCTTAGGGTACGGGTTCGGGTACGGGTTCGGGTACGGCGTAGGGTATGGGTTAGGGTTAGGGTTAGGGTTAGTTTGAGGGTTAGGGCTCGGTTTAGGGTACGGGTTAGGATTAGGGTACGTGTTAGGGTTAGGGTACGCGTTAGGGTTAGGGTAGTTATTAAACCTATCCCACACTCTAGATACCCCTTAGCACGTCAAGGAATATTTTTGGGTGTCCAGCCATGGAGAAGAGTTTAGACACTAGGAGAAGATAAGGAACACACCCATTATCAAGAAATCACATTAGGATTCTCTTTTTAACCTGTTCCTTAAAACACTAGTGCTTAGGAAATGTATTGGAGGCAGAAGCAGTCAAGGGTAGCTTAGGGTTAGGGTTAGGGTTAGGGTTAGGGTTAGGGTACGGCTTAGGGTACGGGTTCGGTTACGGGTTCGTGTACGCTGTAGGGTATGGGTTACGGTTAGGGTTAGTTTGAAGGTTAGGGCTCGGTTTAGGGTACGGGTTAGGATTAGGGTTCGTGTTAGGGTTAGGGTAGGGGTTAGGGTTAGGGTACGCGTTAGTGTTAGGGTAGTTATTAAACCTATCCCACTCTCTAGATACCCCTTAGCACGTCAAGGAATATTATTTGCGGGTCCAGCCATGGAGAAGAGTTTAGACACTAGGAGAAGATAAGGAACACACCCATTATCCTGAAATCACATTAGGATTCTCTTTTTAACCTGTTCCTTAAAACACTAGTGCTTAGGAAATCTATTGGAGGCAGAAGCAGTCAAGGGTAGCTTAGGGTTAGGGTTAGGGTTAGGGCTAGGGTTAGGACACGGCTTAGGATACGGGTTCGGGTACGGGTTCGTGTACGGCGTAGGGTATGGGTTTGGGTTAGGGTTAGGGTTAGTTTGAAGCTTAGGGCTCGGTTTAGGGTACGGGTTAGGATTAGGGTACGTGTTAGGGTTAGGGTAGGGGTTAGGGTTAGGGTACGCGTTAGGGTTAGGGTAGTTATTAAACCTATCCCACTCTCTAGATACCCCTTAGCACGTCAAGGAATATTATTTGGGGGTCCAGCCATGGAGAAGAGTTTAGACACTAGGAGAAGATAAGGAACACACCCATTATCCTGAAATCACATTAGGATTCTCTTTTTAACCTGTTCCTTAATACACTAGTGCTTAGGAAATCTATTGGAGGCAGAAGCAGTCAAGGGTAGCTTAGGGTTAGGGTTACGGTGAGGGTTAGGGTTAGGGTATGGCTTAGGGTACGGGTTCGGGTACGGGTTCGGGTACGGCGTAGGGTATGGGTTAGGGTTAGGGTTACGGTTAGTTTGAGGGTTAGGGCTCCGTTTAGGGTACGGGTTAGGATTAGGTTAAGTGTTAGGGTTAGGGTAGGGGTTAGGGTTAGGGTACGCGTTAGGGTTAGGGTAGTTATTAAACCTATCCCACTCTCTAGATACCCCTTAGCACGTCAAGGAATATTATTTGGGTGTCCAGCCATGGAGAAAAGTTTAGACACTAGGAGAAGATAAGGAACACACCCATTATCAAGAAATCACATTAGGATTCTCTTTTTAACCTGTTCCTTAAAACACTAGTGCTTAGGAAATCTATTGGAGGCAGAAGCAGTCAAGGGTAGCTTAGGGTTAGGGTTAGGGTTAGGGCTAGGGTTAGGACACGGCTTAGGGTACGGGTTCGGGTACGGGTTCGTGTACGGCGTAGGGTATGGGTTTGGGTTAGGGTTAGGGTTAGTTTGAAGGTTAGGGCTCGGTTTAGGGTATGGGTTAGGATTAGGGTTCGTGTTAGGGTTAGGGTAGGGGTTAGGGTTAGGGTACGCGTTAGAGTTAGGGTAGTTATTAAACCTATCCCACTCTCTAAATACCCCTTAGCACGTCAACGAATATTATTTGGGGGTCCAGCCATGGAGAAGAGTTTAGACACTAGGAGAAGATAAGGAACACACCCATTATCCTGAAATCACATTAGGATTCTCTTTTTAACCTGTTCCTTAATACACTAGTGCTTAGGAAATCTATTGGAGGCAGAAGCAGTCAAGGGTAGCTTAGGGTTAGGGTTAGGGTTAGGGTTAGGGTTAGGGTATGGCTTAGGGTACGGGTTCGGGTACGGGTTCGGGTACGGCGTAGGGTATGTGTTAGGGTTAGGGTTAGGGTTAGTTTGAGGGTTAGGGCTCGGTTTAGGGTACGGGTTAGGATTAGGGTACGTGTTAGGGTTAGGGTAGGCGTTAGGGTTAGGGTACGCGTTAGGGTTAGGGTAGTTATTAAACCTATCCCACTCTCTAGATACCCCTTAGCACGTCAAGGAATATTAATTGGGGGTCCAGCCATGGAGAAGAGTTTAGACACTAGGAGAAGATAAGGAACACACCCATTATCAATAAATCACATTAGGATTCTCTTTTTAACCTGTTCCTTAAAACACTAGTGCTTAGGAAATCTATTGGAGGCAGAAGCAGTCAAGGGTAGCTTAGGGTTAGGGTTAGGGTTAGGGCTAGGGTTAGGACACGGCTTAGGGTACGGGTTCGGGTACGGGTTCGTGTACGGCGTAGGGTATGGGTTTGGGTTAGGGTTAGGGTTAGTTTGAAGCTTAGGGCTCGGTTTAGGGTATGGGTTAGGATTAGGGTTCGTGTTAGGGTTAGGGTAGGGGTTAGGGTTAGGGTACGCATTAGGGTTAGGGTAGTTATTAAACCTATCCCACTCTCTAGATACCCCTTAGCACGTCAAGGAATATTATTTGGGGGTCCAGCCATGGAGAAGAGTTTAGACACTAGGAGAAGATAAGGAACACACCCATTATCCTGAAATCACATTAGGATTCTCTTTTTAACCTGTTCCTTAATACACTAGTGCTTAGGAAATCTATTGGAGGCAGAAGCAGTCAAGGGTAGCTTAGGGTTAGGGTTACGGTTAGGGTTAGGGTTAGGGTATGGCTTAGGGTACGGGTTCGGGTACGGGTTCGGGTACGGCGTAGGGTATGGGATAGGGTTAGGGTTAGGGTTAGTTTGAGGGTTAGGGCTCGGTTTAGGGTACGGGTTAGGATTAGGGTACGTGTTAGGGTTAGGGTAGGGGTTAGGGTTAGGGTACGCGTTAGGGTTAGGGTAGTTATTAAACCTATCCCACTCTCTAGATACCCCTTAGCACGTCAAGGAATATTAATTGGGGGTCCAGCCATGGAGAAGAGTTTAGACACTAGGAGAAGATAAGGAACACACCCATTATCAAGAAATCACATTAGGATTCTCTTTTTAACCTGTTCCTTAAAACACTAGTGCTTAGGAAATCTATTGGAGGCAGAAGCAGTCAAGGGTAGCTTAGGGTTAGGGTTAGGGTTAGGGTACGGCTTAGGGTACGGGTTCGGTTACGGGTTCGGGTACGGGTTCGGGTACGGCGTAGGGTATGGGTTAGGTTTAGGGTTAGGGTTAGTTTGAGGGTTAGGGCTCGGTTTAGGGTACGGGTTAGGATTAGGGTACGTGTTAGGGTTAGGGTAGGGGTTAGGGTTAGGGTACGCGTTAGGGTTAGGGTAGTTATTAAACCTATCCCACTCTCTAGATACCCCTTAGCACGTCAAGGAATATTATTTGGGTGTCCAGCCATGGAGAAGAGTTTAGACACTAGGAGAAGATAAGGAACACACCCATTATCCTGAAATCACATTAGGATTCTCTTTTTAACCTGTTCCTTAAAACACTAGTGCTTAGGAAATCTATTGGAGGCAGAAGCAGTCAAGGGTAGCTTAGGGTTAGGGTTAGGGTTAGGGTACGGCTTAGGGTACGGGTTCGGGTACGGGTTCGGGTACGGGTTTGGGTATGGCGTACGATATGGGTTAGGGTTAGGGTTAGGGTTAGTTTGAGGGTTAGGGCTCGGTTTAGGGTACGGGTTAGGATTAGGGTACGTGTTAGGGTTAGGGTAGGGGTTAGGGTTAGGGTACGCGTTAGGGTTAGGGTAGTTATTAAACCTATCCCACTCTCTAGATACCCCTTAGCACGTCAAGGAATATTATTTGGGGGTCCAGCCATGGAGAAGAGTTTAGACACTAGGAGAAGATAAGGAACACACCCATTATCCTGAAATCACATTAGGATTCTCTTTTTAACCTGTTCCTTAATACACTAGTGCTTAGGAAATCTATTGGAGGCAGAAGCAGTCAAGGGTAGCTTAGGGTTAGGGTTACGGTGAGGGTTAGGGTTAGGGTATGGCTTAGGGTACGGGTTCGGGTACGGGTTCGGGTACGGCGTAGGGTATGGGTTAGGGTTAGGGTTACGGTTAGTTTGAGGGTTAGGGCTCCGTTTAGGGTACGGGTTAGGATTAGGTTAAGTGTTAGGGTTAGGGTAGGGGTTAGGGTTAGGGTACGCGTTAGGGTTAGGGTAGTTATTAAACCTATCCCACTCTCTAGATACCCCTTAGCACGTCAAGGAATATTATTTGGGTGTCCAGCCATGGAGAAAAGTTTAGACACTAGGAGAAGATAAGGAACACACCCATTATCAAGAAATCACATTAGGATTCTCTTTTTAACCTGTTCCTTAAAACACTAGTGCTTAGGAAATCTATTGGAGGCAGAAGCAGTCAAGGGTAGCTTAGGGTTAGGGTTAGGGTTAGGGCTAGGGTTAGGACACGGCTTAGGGTACGGGTTCGGGTACGGGTTCGTGTACGGCGTAGGGTATGGGTTTGGGTTAGGGTTAGGGTTAGTTTGAAGGTTAGGGCTCGGTTTAGGGTATGGGTTAGGATTAGGGTTCGTGTTAGGGTTAGGGTAGGGGTTAGGGTTAGGGTACGCGTTAGAGTTAGGGTAGTTATTAAACCTATCCCACTCTCTAAATACCCCTTAGCACGTCAACGAATATTATTTGGGGGTCCAGCCATGGAGAAGAGTTTAGACACTAGGAGAAGATAAGGAACACACCCATTATCCTGAAATCACATTAGGATTCTCTTTTTAACCTGTTCCTTAATACACTAGTGCTTAGGAAATCTATTGGAGGCAGAAGCAGTCAAGGGTAGCTTAGGGTTAGGGTTAGGGTTAGGGTTAGGGTTAGGGTATGGCTTAGGGTACGGGTTCGGGTACGGGTTCGGGTACGGCGTAGGGTATGTGTTAGGGTTAGGGTTAGGGTTAGTTTGAGGGTTAGGGCTCGGTTTAGGGTACGGGTTAGGATTAGGGTACGTGTTAGGGTTAGGGTAGGCGTTAGGGTTAGGGTACGCGTTAGGGTTAGGGTAGTTATTAAACCTATCCCACTCTCTAGATACCCCTTAGCACGTCAAGGAATATTAATTGGGGGTCCAGCCATGGA
This sequence comes from Eschrichtius robustus, assembly GCF_028021215.1. Taxonomy (NCBI): domain Eukaryota; kingdom Metazoa; phylum Chordata; class Mammalia; order Artiodactyla; family Eschrichtiidae; genus Eschrichtius; species Eschrichtius robustus. The sequence continues at coordinate 1,019,872 of NW_027175201.1, forward strand.
GAAGAGTTTAGACACTAGGAGAAGATAAGGAACACACCCATTATCAAGAAATCACATTAGGATTCTCTTTTTAACCTGTTCCTTAAAACACTAGTGCTTAGGAAATCTATTGGAGGCAGAAGCAGTCAAGGGTAGCTTAGGCTTAGGGTTTGGGTTAGCGTACGGCTTAGGGTACGGGTTCGGGTACGGGTTCGGGTACGGGTTTGGGTATGGCGTAGGATATGGGTTAGGGTTAGGGTTAGGGTTAGTTTGAGGGTTAGGGCTCGGTTTAGGGTACGGGTTAGGATTAGGGTACGTGTTAGGGTTATGGTAGGGGTTAGGGCTAGGGTACGCATTAGGGTTAGGGTAGTTATTAAACCTATCCCACTCTCTAGATACCCCTTAGCACGTCAAGGAATATTATTTGGGTGTCCAGCCATGGAGAAGAGTTTAGACACTAGGAGAAGATAAGGAACACACCCATTATCAAGAAATCACATTAGGATTCTCTTTTTAACCTGTTCCTTAAAACACTAGTGCTTAGGAAATCTATTGGAGGCAGAAGCAGTCAAGGGTAGCTTAGGTTTAGGGTTAGGTTTAGGGTTAGGGTTAGGGTTAGGGTACGGCTTAGTGTACGGGTTCGGGTACGGGTTCGGGTATGGGGTAGTGTATGGGTTAAGGTTAGGGTTAGGGTTAGTTTGAGGGTTAGGGCTCGGTTTAGGTTACGGGTTAGGATTAGGGTACGTCTTAGGGTTAGGGTAGGGGTTAGGGTTAGGGTACGCGTTAGGGTTAGGGTAGTTATTAAACCTATCCCACTCTCTAGATAACCCTTAGCACGTCAAGGAATATTATTTGGGGGTCCAGCCATGGAGAAGAGTTTAGACACTAGGAGAAGATAAGGAACACACCCATTATCAAGAAATCACATTAGGATTCTCTTTTTAACCTGTTCCTTAAAACACTAGTGCTTAGGAAATCTATTGGAGGCAGAAGCAGTCAAGGGTAGCTTAGGGTTAGGGTTAGGGTTAGGGTTAGGGTTAGCTTTAGGGTATGGCTTAGGGTACGGGTTAGGTACGGGTTCGGGTACGGCGTAGGGTATGGGTTAGGGTTAGGGTTAGGGTTAGTTTGAGGGTTAGGGCTCGGTTTAGGGTACGGGTTAGGATTAGGGTACGTGTTAGGGTTAGGGTACGCGTTAGGGTTAGGGTAGTTATTAAACCTATCCCACTCTCTAGATACCCCTTAGCACGTCAAGGAATATTATTTGGGTGTCCAGCCATGGAGAAGAGTTCAGACACTAGGAGAAGATAAGGAATACACCCATTATCAAGAAATCACATTAGGATTCTCTTTTTAACCTGTTCCTTAGTACACTAGTGCTTAGGAAATCTATTGGAGGCAGAAGCAGTCAAGGGTAGCTTAGGGTTAGGGTTTGGGTTAGGGTACGGCTTAGGGTACGGGTTCGGGTACGGGTTCGGGTACGGGTTTGGGTATGGCGTACGATATGGGTTAGGGTTAGGGTTAGGGTTAGTTTGAGGGTTAGGGCTCGGTTTAGGTTACGGGTTAGGATTAGGGTACGTGTTAGGGATAGGGTAGGGGTTAGGGTTAGGGTACGCGTTAGGGTTAGGGTAGTTATTAAACCTATCCCACTCTCTAGATACCCCTTAGCACGTCAAGGAATATTATTTGGGGGTCCAGCCATGGAGAAGAGTTTAGACACTAGGAGAAGATAAGGAACACACCCATTATCCTGAAATCACATTAGGATTCTCTTTTTAACCTGTTCCTTAATACACTAGTGCTTAGGAAATCTATTGGAGGCAGAAGCAGTCAAGGGTAGCTTAGGGTTAGGGTTACGGTGAGGGTTAGGGTTAGGGTATGGCTTAGGGTACGGGTTCGGGTACGGGTTCGGGTACGGCGTAGGGTATGGGTTAGGGTTAGGGTTAGGGTTAGTTTGAGGGTTAGGGCTCCGTTTAGGGTACGGGTTAGGATTAGGGTACGTGTTAGGGTTAGGGTAGGGGTTAGGGTTAGGGTACGCGTTAGGGTTAGGGTAGTTATTAAACCTATCCCACTCTCTAGATAACCCTTAGCACGTCAAGGAATATTATTTGGGGGTCCAGCCATGGAGAAGAGTTTAGACACTAGGAGAAGATAAGGAACACACCCATTATCAAGAAATCACATTAGGATTCTCTTTTTAACCTGTTCCTTAAAACACTAGTGCTTAGGAAATCTATTGGAGGCAGAAGCAGTCAAGGGTAGCTTAGGGTTAGGGTTAGGGTTAGGGTACGGCTTAGGGTACGGGTTCGGTTACGGGTTCGGGTACGGGTTCGGGTACGGCGTAGGGTATGGGTTAGGTTTAGGGTTAGGGTTAGTTTGAGGGATAGGGCTCGGTTTAGGTTACGGGTTAGGATTAGGGTACGTGTTAGGGTTAGGGTAGGGGTTAGGGTTAGGGTACGCGTTAGGGTTAGGGTAGTTATTAAACATATCCCACTCTCTAGATACCCCTTAGCACGTCAAGGTATATTATTTGGGGGTCCAGCCATGGAGAAGAGTTTAGACACTAGGAGAAGATAAGGAACACACCCATTATCAAGAAATCACATTAGGATTCTCTTTTTAACCTGTTCCTTAAAACACTAGTGCTTAGGAAATCTATTGGAGGCAGAAGCAGTCAAGGGTAGCTTAGGGTTAGGGTTTGGGTTAGCGTACGGCTTAGGGTACGGGTTCGGGTACGGGTTCGGGTACGGGTTTGGGTATGGCGTAGGATATGGGTTAGGGTTAGGGTTAGGGTTAGTTTGAGGGTTAGGGCTCGGTTTAGGGTACGGGTTAGGATTAGGGTACGTGTTAGGGTTAGGGTAGGGGTTAGGGTTAGGGTACGCGTTAGGGTTAGGGTAGTTATTAAACCTATCCCACTCTCTAGATACCCCTTAGCACGTCAAGGAATATTATTTGGGTGTCCAGCCATGGAGAAGAGTTTAGACACTAGGAGAAGATAAGGAACACACCCATTATCAAGAAATCACATTAGGATTCTCTTTTTAACCTGTTCCTTAAAACACTAGTGCTTAGGAAATCTATTGGAGGCAGAAGCAGTCAAGGGTAGCTTAGGGTTAGGGTTAGGTTTAGGGTTAGGGTTAGGGTTAGGGTACGGCTTAGTGTACGGGTTCGGGTACGGGTTCGGGTATGGCGTAGTGTATGGGTTAGGGTTAGGGTTAGGGTTAGTTTGAGGGTTAGGGCTCGGTTTAGGTTACGGGTTAGGATTAGGGTACGTCTTAGGGTTAGGGTAGGGGTTAGGGTTAGGGTACGCGTTAGGGTTAGGGTAGTTATTAAACCTATCCCACTCTCTAGATAACCCTTAGCACGTCAAGGAATATTATTTGGGGGTCCAGTCATGGAGAAGAGTTTAGACACTAGGAGAAGATAAGGAACACACCCATTAACAAGAAAAAACATTAGGATTCTCTTTTTAACCTGTTCCTTAAAACACTACTGCTTAGGAAATCTATTGGAGGCAGAAGCAGTCAAGGGTAGCTTAGGGTTAGGGTTAGGTTTAGGGTTAGGGTTAGGGTTAGCGTACGGCTTAGGGTACGGTTTCGGGTACGGGTTCGTGTACGGCGTAGGGTATGGGTTAGGGTTAGGGTTAGTTTGAAGGTTAGGGCTCGGTTTAGGGTACGGTTTAGGATTAGGGTACGTGTTGGGGTTAGGGTAGGGGTTAGGGTTAGGGTACGCGTTAGGGTTAGGGTAGTTATTAAACCTATCCCACTCTCTAGATACCCCTTAGCACGTCAAGGAATATTATTTGGGTGTCCAGCCATGGAGAAGAGTTTAGACACTAGGAGAAGATAAGGAACACACCCATTATCAAGAAATCACATTAGGATTCTCTTTTTAACCTGTTCCTTAAAACACTAGTGCTTAGGAAATCTATTGGAGGCAGAAGCAGTCAAGGGTAGCTTAGGGTTAGGGTTTGGGTTAGCGTACGGCTTAGGGTACGGGTTCGGGTACGGGTTCGGGTACGGGTTTGGGTATGGCGTAGGATATGGGTTAGGGTTAGGGTTAGGGTTAGTTTGAGGGTTAGGGCTCGGTTTAGGGTACGGGTTAGGATTAGGGTACGTGTTAGGGTTAGGGTAGGGGTTAGGGTTAGGGTACGCGTTAGGGTTAGGGTAGTTATTAAACCTATCCCACTCTCTAGATACCCCTTAGCACGTCAAGGAATATTATTTGGGTGTCCAGCCATGGAGAAGAGTTTAGACACTAGGAGAAGATAAGGAACACACCCATTATCAAGAAATCACATTAGGATTCTCTTTTTAACCTGTTCCTTAAAACACTAGTGCTTAGGAAATCTATTGGAGGCAGAAGCAGTCAAGGGTAGCTTAGGGTTAGGGTTTGGGTTAGGGTACGGCTTAGGGTACGGGTTCGGGTACGGGTTCGGGTACGGGTTTGGGTATGGCGTACGATATGGTTTAGGGTTAGGGTTAGGGTTAGTTTGAGGGTTAGGGCTCCGTTTAGGGTACGGGTTAGGATTAGGGTACGTGTTAGGGTTAGGGTAGGGGTTAGGGTTAGGGTACGCGTTAGGGTTAGGGTAGTTATTAAACCTATCCCACTCTCTAGATAACCCTTAGCACGTCAAGGAATATTATTTGGGGGTCCAGCCATGGAGAAGAGTTTAGACACTAGGAGAAGATAAGGAACACACCCATTATCAAGAAATCACATTAGGATTCTCTTTTTAACCTGTTCCTTAAAACACTAGTGCTTAGGAAATCTATTGGAGGCAGAAGCAGTCAAGGGTAGCTTAGGGTTAGGGTTAGGGTTAGGGTACGGCTTAGGGTACGGGTTCGGTTACGGGTTCGGGTACGGGTTCGGGTACGGCGTAGGGTATGGGTTAGGTTTAGGGTTAGGGTTAGTTTGAGGGATAGGGCTCGGTTTAGGTTACGGGTTAGGATTAGGGTACGTGTTAGGGTTAGGGTAGGGGTTAGGGTTAGGGTACGCGTTAGGGTTAGGGTAGTTATTAAACATATCCCACTCTCTAGATACCCCTTAGCACGTCAAGGTATATTATTTGGGGGTCCAGCCATGGAGAAGAGTTTAGACACTAGGAGAAGATAAGGAACACACCCATTATCAATAAATCACATTAGGATTCTATTTTTAACCTGTTCCTTAAAACACTAGTGCTTAGGAAATCTATTGGAGGCAGAAGCAGTCAAGGGTAGCTTAGGGTTAGGGTTACGGTTAGGGTTAGGGTTAGGGTATGGCTTAGGGTACGGGTTCGGGTACGGGTTCGGGTACGGCGTAGGGTATGGGTTAGGGTTAGGGTTAGGGTTAGTTTGAGGGTTAGGGCTCCGTTTAGGGTACGGGTTAGGATTAGGGTACGTGTTAGGGTTAGGGTAGGGGTTAGGGTTAGGGTACGCGTTAGGGTTAGGGTAGTTATTAAACCTATCCCACTCTCTAGATAACCCTTAGCACGTCAAGGAATATTATTTGGGGGTCCAGCCATGGAGAAGAGTTTAGACACTAGGAGAAGATAAGGAACACACCCATTATCAAGAAATCACATTAGGATTCTCTTTTTAACCTGTTCCTTAAAACACTAGTGCTTAGGAAATCTATTGGAGGCAGAAGCAGTCAAGGGTAGCTTAGGGTTAGGGTTAGGGTTAGGGTACGGCTTAGGGTACGGGTTCGGTTACGGGTTCGGGTACGGGTTCGGGTACGGCGTAGGGTATGGGTTAGGTTTAGGGTTAGGGTTAGTTTGAGGGATAGGGCTCGGTTTAGGTTACGGGTTAGGATTAGGGTACGTGTTAGGGTTAGGGTAGGGGTTAGGGTTAGGGTACGCGTTAGGGTTAGGGTAGTTATTAAACATATCCCACTCTCTAGATACCCCTTAGCACGTCAAGGTATATTATTTGGGGGTCCAGCCATGGAGAAGAGTTTAGACACTAGGAGAAGATAAGGAACACACCCATTATCAAGAAATCACATTAGGATTCTCTTTTTAACCTGTTCCTTAAAACACTAGTGCTTAGGAAATCTATTGGAGGCAGAAGCAGTCAAGGGTAGCTTAGGGTTAGGGTTTGGGTTAGCGTACGGCTTAGGGTACGGGTTCGGGTACGGGTTCGGGTACGGGTTTGGGTATGGCGTAGGATATGGGTTAGGGTTAGGGTTAGGGTTAGTTTGAGGGTTAGGGCTCGGTTTAGGGTACGGGTTAGGATTAGGGTACGTGTTAGGGTTAGGGTAGGGGTTAGGGTTAGGGTACGCGTTAGGGTTAGGGTAGTTATTAAACCTATCCCACTCTCTAGATACCCCTTAGCACGTCAAGGAATATTATTTGGGTGTCCAGCCATGGAGAAGAGTTTAGACACTAGGAGAAGATAAGGAACACACCCATTATCAAGAAATCACATTAGGATTCTCTTTTTAACCTGTTCCTTAAAACACTAGTGCTTAGGAAATCTATTGGAGGCAGAAGCAGTCAAGGGTAGCTTAGGGTTAGGGTTAGGTTTAGGGTTAGGGTTAGGGTTAGGGTACGGCTTAGTGTACGGGTTCGGGTACGGGTTCGGGTATGGCGTAGTGTATGGGTTAGGGTTAGGGTTAGGGTTAGTTTGAGGGTTAGGGCTCGGTTTAGGTTACGGGTTAGGATTAGGGTACGTCTTAGGGTTAGGGTAGGGGTTAGGGTTAGGGTACGCGTTAGGGTTAGGGTAGTTATTAAACCTATCCCACTCTCTAGATAACCCTTAGCACGTCAAGGAATATTATTTGGGGGTCCAGTCATGGAGAAGAGTTTAGACACTAGGAGAAGATAAGGAACACACCCATTAACAAGAAAAAACATTAGGATTCTCTTTTTAACCTGTTCCTTAAAACACTAGTGCTTAGGAAATCTATTGGAGGCAGAAGCAGTCAAGGGTAGCTTAGGGTTAGGGTTAGGTTTAGGGTTAGGGTTAGGGTTAGCGTACGGCTTAGGGTACGGTTTCGGGTACGGGTTCGTGTACGGCGTAGGGTATGGGTTAGGGTTAGGGTTAGTTTGAAGGTTAGGGCTCGGTTTAGGGTACGGTTTAGGATTAGGGTACGTGTTGGGGTTAGGGTAGGGGTTAGGGTTAGGGTACGCGTTAGGGTTAGGGTAGTTATTAAACCTATCCCACTCTCTAGATACCCCTTAGCACGTCAAGGAATATTATTTGGGTGTCCAGCCATGGAGAAGAGTTTAGACACTAGGAGAAGATAAGGAACACACCCATTATCAATAAATCACATTAGGATTCTATTTTTAACCTGTTCCTTAAAACACTAGTGCTTAGGAAATCTATTGGAGGCAGAAGCAGTCAAGGGTAGCTTAGGGTTAGGGTTTGGGTTAGGGTACGGCTTAGGGTACGGGTTCGGGTACGGGTTCGGGTACGGGTTTGGGTATGGCGTACGATATGGTTTAGGGTTAGGGTTAGGGTTAGTTTGAGGGTTAGGGCTCCGTTTAGGGTACGGGTTAGGATTAGGGTACGTGTTAGGGTTAGGGTAGGGGTTAGGGTTAGGGTACGCGTTAGGGTTAGGGTAGTTATTAAACCTATCCCACTCTCTAGATAACCCTTAGCACGTCAAGGAATATTATTTGGGGGTCCAGCCATGGAGAAGAGTTTAGACACTAGGAGAAGATAAGGAACACACCCATTATCAAGAAATCACATTAGGATTCTCTTTTTAACCTGTTCCTTAAAACACTAGTGCTTAGGAAATCTATTGGAGGCAGAAGCAGTCAAGGGTAGCTTAGGGTTAGGGTTAGGGTTAGGGTACGGCTTAGGGTACGGGTTCGGTTACGGGTTCGGGTACGTGTTCGGGTACGGCGTAGGGTATGGGTTAGGTTTAGGGTTAGGGTTAGTTTGAGGGATAGGGCTCGGTTTAGGTTACGGGTTAGGATTAGGGTACGTGTTAGGGTTAGGGTAGGGGTTAGGGTTAGGGTACGCGTTAGGGTTAGGGTAGTTATTAAACATATCCCACTCTCTAGATACCCCTTAGCACGTCAAGGTATATTACTTGGGGGTCCAGCCATGGAGAAGAGTTTAGACACTAGGAGAAGATAAGGAACACACCCATTATCAATAAATCACATTAGGATTCTATTTTTAACCTGTTCCTTAAAACACTAGTGCTTAGGAAATCTATTGGAGGCAGAAGCAGTCAAGGGTAGCTTAGGGTTAGGGTTACGGTTAGGGTTAGGGTTAGGGTATGGCTTAGGGTACGGGTTCGGGTACGGGTTCGGGTACGGCGTAGGGTATGGGTTAGGGTTAGGGTTAGGGTTAGTTTGAGGGTTAGGGCTCCGTTTAGGGTACGGGTTAGGATTAGGGTACGTGTTAGGGTTAGGGTAGGGGTTAGGGTTAGGGTACGCGTTAGGGTTAGGGTAGTTATTAAACCTATCCCACTCTCTGGATAACCCTTAGCACGTCAAGGAATATTATTTGGGGGTCCAGCCATGGAGAAGAGTTTAGACACTAGGAGAAGATAAGGAACACACCCATTATCAATAAATCACATTAGGATTCTCTTTTTAACCTGTTCCTTAAAACACTAGTGCTTAGGAAATCTATTGGAGGCAGAAGCAGTCAAGGGTAGCTTAGGGTTAGGGTTAGGGTTAGGGTACGGCTTAGGGTACGGGTTCGGTTACGGGTTCGGGTACGGGTTCGGGTACGGCGTAGGGTATGGGTTAGGTTTAGGGTTAGGGTTAGTTTGAGGGATAGGGCTCGGTTTAGGTTACGGGTTAGGATTAGGGTACGTGTTAGGGTTAGGGTAGGGGTTAGGGTTAGGGTACGCGTTAGGGTTAGGGTAGTTATTAAACATATCCCACTCTCTAGATACCCCTTAGCACGTCAAGGTATATTATTTGGGGGTCCAGCCATGGAGAAGAGTTTAGACACTAGGAGAAGATAAGGAACACACCCATTATCAAGAAATCACATTAGGATTCTCTTTTTAACCTGTTCCTTAAAACACTAGTGCTTAGGAAATCTATTGGAGGCAGAAGCAGTCAAGGGTAGCTTAGGGTTAGGGTTTGGGTTAGCGTACGGCTTAGGGTACGGGTTCGGGTACGGGTTCGGGTACGGGTTTGGGTATGGCGTAGGATATGGGTTAGGGTTAGGGTTAGGGTTAGTTTGAGGGTTAGGGCTCGGTTTAGGGTACGGGTTAGGATTAGGGTACGTGTTAGGGTTAGGGTAGGGGTTAGGGTTAGGGTACGCGTTAGGGTTAGGGTAGTTATTAAACCTATCCCACTCTCTAGATACCCCTTAGCACGTCAAGGAATATTATTTGGGTGTCCAGCCATGGAGAAGAGTTTAGACACTAGGAGAAGATAAGGAACACACCCATTATCAAGAAATCACATTAGGATTCTCTTTTTAACCTGTTCCTTAAAACACTAGTGCTTAGGAAATCTATTGGAGGCAGAAGCAGTCAAGGGTAGCTTAGGGTTAGGGTTAGGTTTAGGGTTAGGGTTAGGGTTAGGGTACGGCTTAGTGTACGGTTTCGGGTATGGGTTCGGGTATGGCGTAGTGTATGGGTTAGGTTTAGGGTTAGGGTTAGTTTGAGGGTTAGGGCTCGGTTTAGGTTACGGGTTAGGATTAGGGTACGTGTTAGGGTTAGGGTAGGGGTTAGGGTTAGGGTACGCGTTAGAGTTAGGGTAGTTATTTAACCTATCCCACTCTCTAGATACCCCTTAGCACGTCAAGGAATATTATTTGGGGGTCCAGCCATGGAGAAGAGTTTAGACACTAGGAGAAGATAAGGAACACACCCATTATCAAGAAATCACATTAGGATTCTCTTTTTAACCTGTTCCTTAAAACACTAGTGCTTAGGAAATCTATTGGAGGCAGAAGCAGTCAAGGGTAGCTTAGGGTTAGGGTTAGGGTTAGGGTACGGCTTAGGGTACGGGTTCGGTTACGGGTTCGGGTACGGGTTCGGGTACGGCGTAGGGTATGGGTTAGGTTTAGGGTTAGGGTTAGTTTGAGGGTTAGGGCTCGGTTTAGGGTACGGGTTAGGATTAGGGTACGTGTTAGGGTTAGGGTAGGGGTTAGGGTTAGGGTACGCGTTAGGGTTAGGGTAGTTATTAAACCTATCCCACTCTCTAGATACCCCTTAGCACGTCAAGGAATATTATTTGGGTGTCCAGCCATGGAGAAGAGTTTAGACACTAGGAGAAGATAAGGAACACACCCATTATCCTGAAATCACATTAGGATTCTCTTTTTAACCTGTTCCTTAAAACACTAGTGCTTAGGAAATCTATTGGAGGCAGAAGCAGTCAAGGGTAGCTTAGGGTTAGGGTTAGGGTTAGGGTACGGCTTAGGGTACGGGTTCGGGTACGGGTTCGGGTACGGGTTTGGGTATGGCGTACGATATGGGTTAGGGTTAGGGTTAGGGTTAGTTTGAGGGTTAGGGCTCGGTTTAGGGTACGGGTTAGGATTAGGGTACGTGTTAGGGTTAGGGTAGGGGTTAGGGTTAGGGTACGCGTTAGGGTTAGGGTAGTTATTAAACCTATCCCACTCTCTAGATACCCCTTAGCACGTCAAGGAATATTATTTGGGGGTCCAGCCATGGAGAAGAGTTTAGACACTAGGAGAAGATAAGGAACACACCCATTATCCTGAAATCACATTAGGATTCTCTTTTTAACCTGTTCCTTAATACACTAGTGCTTAGGAAATCTATTGGAGGCAGAAGCAGTCAAGGGTAGCTTAGGGTTAGGGTTACGGTGAGGGTTAGGGTTAGGGTATGGCTTAGGGTACGGGTTCGGGTACGGGTTCGGGTACGGCGTAGGGTATGGGTTAGGGTTAGGGTTACGGTTAGTTTGAGGGTTAGGGCTCCGTTTAGGGTACGGGTTAGGATTAGGTTACGTGTTAGGGTTAGGGTAGGGGTTAGGGTTAGGGTACGCGTTAGGGTTAGGGTAGTTATTAAACCTATCCCACTCTCTAGATACCCCTTAGCACGTCAAGGAATATTATTTGGGTGTCCAGCCATGGAGAAAAGTTTAGACACTAGGAGAAGATAAGGAACACACCCATTATCAAGAAATCACATTAGGATTCTCTTTTTAACCTGTTCCTTAAAACACTAGTGCTTAGGAAATCTATTGGAGGCAGAAGCAGTCAAGGGTAGCTTAGGGTTAGGGTTAGGGTTAGGGCTAGGGTTAGGACACGGCTTAGGGTACGGGTTCGGGTACGGGTTCGTGTACGGCGTAGGGTATGGGTTTGGGTTAGGGTTAGGGTTAGTTTGAAGGTTAGGGCTCGGTTTAGGGTATGGGTTAGGATTAGGGTTCGTGTTAGGGTTAGGGTAGGGGTTAGGGTTAGGGTACGCGTTAGAGTTAGGGTAGTTATTAAACCTATCCCACTCTCTAAATACCCCTTAGCACGTCAAGGAATATTATTTGGGGGTCCAGCCATGGAGAAGAGTTTAGACACTAGGAGAAGATAAGGAACACACCCATTATCAAGAAATCACATTAGGATTCTCTTTTTAACCTGTTCCTTAAAACACTAGTGCTTAGGAAATCTATTGGAGGCAGAAGCAGTCAAGGGTAGCTTAGGGTTAGGGTTAGGTTTAGGGTTAGGGTTAGGGTTAGGGTACGGCTTAGTGTACGGGTTCGGGTACGGGTTCTGGTATGGCGTAGTGTATGGGTTAGGGTTAGGGTTAGGGTTAGTTTGAGGGTTAGGGCTCGGTTTAGGTTACGGGTTAGGATTAGGGTACGTCTTAGGGTTAGGGTAGGGGTTAGGGTTAGGGTACGCGTTAGGGTTAGGGTAGTTATTAAACCTATCCCACTCTCTAGATAACCCTTAGCACGTCAAGGAATATTATTTGGGGGTCCAGTCATGGAGAAGAGTTTAGACACTAGGAGAAGATAAGGAACACACCCATTAACAAGAAAAAACATTAGGATTCTCTTTTTAACCTGTTCCTTAAAACACTAGTGCTTAGGAAATCTATTGGAGGCAGAAGCAGTCAAGGGTAGCTTAGGGTTAGGGTTAGGTTTAGGGTTAGGGTTAGGGTTAGCGTACGGCTTAGGGTACGGTTTCGGGTACGGGTTCGTGTACGGCGTAGGGTATGGGTTAGGGTTAGGGTTAGTTTGAAGGTTAGGGCTCGGTTTAGGGTACGGTTTAGGATTAGGGTACGTGTTGGGGTTAGGGTAGGGGTTAGGGTTAGGGTACGCGTTAGGGTTAGGGTAGTTATTAAACCTATCCCACTCTCTAGATACCCCTTAGCACGTCAAGGAATATTATTTGGGTGTCCAGCCATGGAGAAGAGTTTAGACACTAGGAGAAGATAAGGAACACACCCATTATCAATAAATCACATTAGGATTCTATTTTTAACCTGTTCCTTAAAACACTAGTGCTTAGGAAATCTATTGGAGGCAGAAGCAGTCAAGGGTAGCTTAGGGTTAGGGTTTGGGTTAGGGTACGGCTTAGGGTACGGGTTCGGGTACGGGTTCGGGTACGGGTTTGGGTATGGCGTACGATATGGTTTAGGGTTAGGGTTAGGGTTAGTTTGAGGGTTAGGGCTCCGTTTAGGGTACGGGTTAGGATTAGGGTACGTGTTAGGGTTAGGGTAGGGGTTAGGGTTAGGGTACGCGTTAGGGTTAGGGTAGTTATTAAACCTATCCCACTCTCTAGATACCCCTTAGCACGTCAAGGAATATTATTTGGGGGTCCAGCCATGGAGAAGAGTTTAGACACTAGGAGAAGATAAGGAACACACCCATTATCCTGAAATCACATTAGGATTCTCTTTTTAACCTGTTCCTTAATACACTAGTGCTTAGGAAATCTATTGGAGGCAGAAGCAGTCAAGGGTAGCTTAGGGTTAGGGTTACGGTGAGGGTTAGGGTTAGGGTATGGCTTAGGGTACGGGTTCGGGTACGGGTTCGGGTACGGCGTAGGGTATGGGTTAGGGTTAGGGTTACGGTTAGTTTGAGGGTTAGGGCTCCGTTTAGGGTACGGGTTAGGATTAGGTTAAGTGTTAGGGTTAGGGTAGGGGTTAGGGTTAGGGTACGCGTTAGGGTTAGGGTAGTTATTAAACCTATCCCACTCTCTAGATACCCCTTAGCACGTCAAGGAATATTATTTGGGTGTCCAGCCATGGAGAAAAGTTTAGACACTAGGAGAAGATAAGGAACACACCCATTATCAAGAAATCACATTAGGATTCTCTTTTTAACCTGTTCCTTAAAACACTAGTGCTTAGGAAATCTATTGGAGGCAGAAGCAGTCAAGGGTAGCTTAGGGTTAGGGTTAGGGTTAGGGCTAGGGTTAGGACACGGCTTAGGGTACGGGTTCGGGTACGGGTTCGTGTACGGCGTAGGGTATGGGTTTGGGTTAGGGTTAGGGTTAGTTTGAAGGTTAGGGCTCGGTTTAGGGTATGGGTTAGGATTAGGGTTCGTGTTAGGGTTAGGGTAGGGGTTAGGGTTAGGGTACGCGTTAGAGTTAGGGTAGTTATTAAACCTATCCCACTCTCTAAATACCCCTTAGCACGTCAACGAATATTATTTGGGGGTCCAGCCATGGAGAAGAGTTTAGACACTAGGAGAAGATAAGGAACACACCCATTATCCTGAAATCACATTAGGATTCTCTTTTTAACCTGTTCCTTAATACACTAGTGCTTAGGAAATCTATTGGAGGCAGAAGCAGTCAAGGGTAGCTTAGGGTTAGGGTTAGGGTTAGGGTTAGGGTTAGGGTATGGCTTAGGGTACGGGTTCGGGTACGGGTTCGGGTACGGCGTAGGGTATGTGTTAGGGTTAGGGTTAGGGTTAGTTTGAGGGTTAGGGCTCGGTTTAGGGTACGGGTTAGGATTAGGGTACGTGTTAGGGTTAGGGTAGGCGTTAGGGTTAGGGTACGCGTTAGGGTTAGGGTAGTTATTAAACCTATCCCACTCTCTAGATACCCCTTAGCACGTCAAGGAATATTAATTGGGGGTCCAGCCATGGAGAAGAGTTTAGACACTAGGAGAAGATAAGGAACACACCCATTATCAAGAAATCACATTAGGATTCTCTTTTTAACCTGTTCCTTAAAACACTAGTGCTTAGGAAATCTATTGGAGGCAGAAGCAGTCAAGGGTAGCTTAGGCTTAGGGTTTGGGTTAGCGTACGGCTTAGGGTACGGGTTCGGGTACGGGTTCGGGTACGGGTTTGGGTATGGCGTAGGATATGGGTTAGGGTTAGGGTTAGGGTTAGTTTGAGGGTTAGGGCTCGGTTTAGGGTACGGGTTAGGATTAGGGTACGTGTTAGGGTTATGGTAGGGGTTAGGGCTAGGGTACGCATTAGGGTTAGGGTAGTTATTAAACCTATCCCACTCTCTAGATACCCCTTAGCACGTCAAGGAATATTATTTGGGTGTCCAGCCATGGAGAAGAGTTTAGACACTAGGAGAAGATAAGGAACACACCCATTATCAAGAAATCACATTAGGATTCTCTTTTTAACCTGTTCCTTAAAACACTAGTGCTTAGGAAATCTATTGGAGGCAGAAGCAGTCAAGGGTAGCTTAGGGTTAGGGTTAGGGTTAGGGTTAGGGTTAGCTTTAGGGTATGGCTTAGGGTACGGGTTAGGTACGGGTTCGGGTACGGCGTAGGGTATGGGTTAGGGTTAGGGTTAGGGTTAGTTTGAGGGTTAGGGCTCGGTTTAGGGTACGGGTTAGGATTAGGGTACGTGTTAGGGTTAGGGTACGCGTTAGGGTTAGGGTAGTTATTAAACCTATCCCACTCTCTAGATACCCCTTAGCACGTCAAGGAATATTATTTGGGTGTCCAGCCATGGAGAAGAGTTCAGACACTAGGAGAAGATAAGGAATACACCCATTATCAAGAAATCACATTAGGATTCTCTTTTTAACCTGTTCCTTAGTACACTAGTGCTTAGGAAATCTATTGGAGGCAGAAGCAGTCAAGGGTAGCTTAGGGTTAGGGTTTGGGTTAGGGTACGGCTTAGGGTACGGGTTCGGGTACGGGTTCGGGTACGGGTTTGGGTATGGCGTACGATATGGGTTAGGGTTAGGGTTAGGGTTAGTTTGAGGGTTAGGGCTCGGTTTAGGTTACGGGTTAGGATTAGGGTACGTGTTAGGGATAGGGTAGGGGTTAGGGTTAGGGTACGCGTTAGGGTTAGGGTAGTTATTAAACCTATCCCACTCTCTAGATACCCCTTAGCACGTCAAGGAATATTATTTGGGGGTCCAGCCATGGAGAAGAGTTTAGACACTAGGAGAAGATAAGGAACACACCCATTATCCTGAAATCACATTAGGATTCTCTTTTTAACCTGTTCCTTAATACACTAGTGCTTAGGAAATCTATTGGAGGCAGAAGCAGTCAAGGGTAGCTTAGGGTTAGGGTTACGGTGAGGGTTAGGGTTAGGGTATGGCTTAGGGTACGGGTTCGGGTACGGGTTCGGGTACGGCGTAGGGTATGGGTTAGGGTTAGGGTTAGGGTTAGTTTGAGGGTTAGGGCTCCGTTTAGGGTACGGGTTAGGATTAGGGTACGTGTTAGGGTTAGGGTAGGGGTTAGGGTTAGGGTACGCGTTAGGGTTAGGGTAGTTATTAAACCTATCCCACTCTCTAGATAACCCTTAGCACGTCAAGGAATATTATTTGGGGGTCCAGCCATGGAGAAGAGTTTAGACACTAGGAGAAGATAAGGAACACACCCATTATCAAGAAATCACATTAGGATTCTCTTTTTAACCTGTTCCTTAAAACACTAGTGCTTAGGAAATCTATTGGAGGCAGAAGCAGTCAAGGGTAGCTTAGGGTTAGGGTTAGGGTTAGGGTACGGCTTAGGGTACGGGTTCGGTTACGGGTTCGGGTACGGGTTCGGGTACGGCGTAGGGTATGGGTTAGGTTTAGGGTTAGGGTTAGTTTGAGGGATAGGGCTCGGTTTAGGTTACGGGTTAGGATTAGGGTACGTGTTAGGGTTAGGGTAGGGGTTAGGGTTAGGGTACGCGTTAGGGTTAGGGTAGTTATTAAACATATCCCACTCTCTAGATACCCCTTAGCACGTCAAGGTATATTATTTGGGGGTCCAGCCATGGAGAAGAGTTTAGACACTAGGAGAAGATAAGGAACACACCCATTATCAAGAAATCACATTAGGATTCTCTTTTTAACCTGTTCCTTAAAACACTAGTGCTTAGGAAATCTATTGGAGGCAGAAGCAGTCAAGGGTAGCTTAGGGTTAGGGTTTGGGTTAGCGTACGGCTTAGGGTACGGGTTCGGGTACGGGTTCGGGTACGGGTTTGGGTATGGCGTAGGATATGGGTTAGGGTTAGGGTTAGGGTTAGTTTGAGGGTTAGGGCTCGGTTTAGGGTACGGGTTAGGATTAGGGTACGTGTTAGGGTTAGGGTAGGGGTTAGGGTTAGGGTACGCGTTAGGGTTAGGGTAGTTATTAAACCTATCCCACTCTCTAGATACCCCTTAGCACGTCAAGGAATATTATTTGGGTGTCCAGCCATGGAGAAGAGTTTAGACACTAGGAGAAGATAAGGAACACACCCATTATCAAGAAATCACATTAGGATTCTCTTTTTAACCTGTTCCTTAAAACACTAGTGCTTAGGAAATCTATTGGAGGCAGAAGCAGTCAAGGGTAGCTTAGGGTTAGGGTTAGGTTTAGGGTTAGGGTTAGGGTTAGGGTACGGCTTAGTGTACGGGTTCGGGTACGGGTTCGGGTATGGCGTAGTGTATGGGTTAGGGTTAGGGTTAGGGTTAGTTTGAGGGTTAGGGCTCGGTTTAGGTTACGGGTTAGGATTAGGGTACGTCTTAGGGTTAGGGTAGGGGTTAGGGTTAGGGTACGCGTTAGGGTTAGGGTAGTTATTAAACCTATCCCACTCTCTAGATAACCCTTAGCACGTCAAGGAATATTATTTGGGGGTCCAGTCATGGAGAAGAGTTTAGACACTAGGAGAAGATAAGGAACACACCCATTAACAAGAAAAAACATTAGGATTCTCTTTTTAACCTGTTCCTTAAAACACTACTGCTTAGGAAATCTATTGGAGGCAGAAGCAGTCAAGGGTAGCTTAGGGTTAGGGTTAGGTTTAGGGTTAGGGTTAGGGTTAGCGTACGGCTTAGGGTACGGTTTCGGGTACGGGTTCGTGTACGGCGTAGGGTATGGGTTAGGGTTAGGGTTAGTTTGAAGGTTAGGGCTCGGTTTAGGGTACGGTTTAGGATTAGGGTACGTGTTGGGGTTAGGGTAGGGGTTAGGGTTAGGGTACGCGTTAGGGTTAGGGTAGTTATTAAACCTATCCCACTCTCTAGATACCCCTTAGCACGTCAAGGAATATTATTTGGGTGTCCAGCCATGGAGAAGAGTTTAGACACTAGGAGAAGATAAGGAACACACCCATTATCAAGAAATCACATTAGGATTCTCTTTTTAACCTGTTCCTTAAAACACTAGTGCTTAGGAAATCTATTGGAGGCAGAAGCAGTCAAGGGTAGCTTAGGGTTAGGGTTTGGGTTAGCGTACGGCTTAGGGTACGGGTTCGGGTACGGGTTCGGGTACGGGTTTGGGTATGGCGTAGGATATGGGTTAGGGTTAGGGTTAGGGTTAGTTTGAGGGTTAGGGCTCGGTTTAGGGTACGGGTTAGGATTAGGGTACGTGTTAGGGTTAGGGTAGGGGTTAGGGTTAGGGTACGCGTTAGGGTTAGGGTAGTTATTAAACCTATCCCACTCTCTAGATACCCCTTAGCACGTCAAGGAATATTATTTGGGTGTCCAGCCATGGAGAAGAGTTTAGACACTAGGAGAAGATAAGGAACACACCCATTATCAAGAAATCACATTAGGATTCTCTTTTTAACCTGTTCCTTAAAACACTAGTGCTTAGGAAATCTATTGGAGGCAGAAGCAGTCAAGGGTAGCTTAGGGTTAGGGTTTGGGTTAGGGTACGGCTTAGGGTACGGGTTCGGGTACGGGTTCGGGTACGGGTTTGGGTATGGCGTACGATATGGTTTAGGGTTAGGGTTAGGGTTAGTTTGAGGGTTAGGGCTCCGTTTAGGGTACGGGTTAGGATTAGGGTACGTGTTAGGGTTAGGGTAGGGGTTAGGGTTAGGGTACGCGTTAGGGTTAGGGTAGTTATTAAACCTATCCCACTCTCTAGATAACCCTTAGCACGTCAAGGAATATTATTTGGGGGTCCAGCCATGGAGAAGAGTTTAGACACTAGGAGAAGATAAGGAACACACCCATTATCAAGAAATCACATTAGGATTCTCTTTTTAACCTGTTCCTTAAAACACTAGTGCTTAGGAAATCTATTGGAGGCAGAAGCAGTCAAGGGTAGCTTAGGGTTAGGGTTAGGGTTAGGGTACGGCTTAGGGTACGGGTTCGGTTACGGGTTCGGGTACGGGTTCGGGTACGGCGTAGGGTATGGGTTAGGTTTAGGGTTAGGGTTAGTTTGAGGGATAGGGCTCGGTTTAGGTTACGGGTTAGGATTAGGGTACGTGTTAGGGTTAGGGTAGGGGTTAGGGTTAGGGTACGCGTTAGGGTTAGGGTAGTTATTAAACATATCCCACTCTCTAGATACCCCTTAGCACGTCAAGGTATATTATTTGGGGGTCCAGCCATGGAGAAGAGTTTAGACACTAGGAGAAGATAAGGAACACACCCATTATCAATAAATCACATTAGGATTCTATTTTTAACCTGTTCCTTAAAACACTAGTGCTTAGGAAATCTATTGGAGGCAGAAGCAGTCAAGGGTAGCTTAGGGTTAGGGTTACGGTTAGGGTTAGGGTTAGGGTATGGCTTAGGGTACGGGTTCGGGTACGGGTTCGGGTACGGCGTAGGGTATGGGTTAGGGTTAGGGTTAGGGTTAGTTTGAGGGTTAGGGCTCCGTTTAGGGTACGGGTTAGGATTAGGGTACGTGTTAGGGTTAGGGTAGGGGTTAGGGTTAGGGTACGCGTTAGGGTTAGGGTAGTTATTAAACCTATCCCACTCTCTAGATAACCCTTAGCACGTCAAGGAATATTATTTGGGGGTCCAGCCATGGAGAAGAGTTTAGACACTAGGAGAAGATAAGGAACACACCCATTATCAAGAAATCACATTAGGATTCTCTTTTTAACCTGTTCCTTAAAACACTAGTGCTTAGGAAATCTATTGGAGGCAGAAGCAGTCAAGGGTAGCTTAGGGTTAGGGTTAGGGTTAGGGTACGGCTTAGGGTACGGGTTCGGTTACGGGTTCGGGTACGGGTTCGGGTACGGCGTAGGGTATGGGTTAGGTTTAGGGTTAGGGTTAGTTTGAGGGATAGGGCTCGGTTTAGGTTACGGGTTAGGATTAGGGTACGTGTTAGGGTTAGGGTAGGGGTTAGGGTTAGGGTACGCGTTAGGGTTAGGGTAGTTATTAAACATATCCCACTCTCTAGATACCCCTTAGCACGTCAAGGTATATTATTTGGGGGTCCAGCCATGGAGAAGAGTTTAGACACTAGGAGAAGATAAGGAACACACCCATTATCAAGAAATCACATTAGGATTCTCTTTTTAACCTGTTCCTTAAAACACTAGTGCTTAGGAAATCTATTGGAGGCAGAAGCAGTCAAGGGTAGCTTAGGGTTAGGGTTTGGGTTAGCGTACGGCTTAGGGTACGGGTTCGGGTACGGGTTCGGGTACGGGTTTGGGTATGGCGTAGGATATGGGTTAGGGTTAGGGTTAGGGTTAGTTTGAGGGTTAGGGCTCGGTTTAGGGTACGGGTTAGGATTAGGGTACGTGTTAGGGTTAGGGTAGGGGTTAGGGTTAGGGTACGCGTTAGGGTTAGGGTAGTTATTAAACCTATCCCACTCTCTAGATACCCCTTAGCACGTCAAGGAATATTATTTGGGTGTCCAGCCATGGAGAAGAGTTTAGACACTAGGAGAAGATAAGGAACACACCCATTATCAAGAAATCACATTAGGATTCTCTTTTTAACCTGTTCCTTAAAACACTAGTGCTTAGGAAATCTATTGGAGGCAGAAGCAGTCAAGGGTAGCTTAGGGTTAGGGTTAGGTTTAGGGTTAGGGTTAGGGTTAGGGTACGGCTTAGTGTACGGGTTCGGGTACGGGTTCGGGTATGGCGTAGTGTATGGGTTAGGGTTAGGGTTAGGGTTAGTTTGAGGGTTAGGGCTCGGTTTAGGTTACGGGTTAGGATTAGGGTACGTCTTAGGGTTAGGGTAAGGGTTAGGGTTAGGGTACGCGTAAGGATTAGGGTAGTTATTAAACCTATCCCACTCTCTAGATAACCCTTAGCACGTCAAGGAATATTATTTGGGGGTCCAGTCATGGAGAAGAGTTTAGACACTAGGAGAAGATAAGGAACACACCCATTAACAAGAAAAAACATTAGGATTCTCTTTTTAACCTGTTCCTTAAAACACTAGTGCTTAGGAAATCTATTGGAGGCAGAAGCAGTCAAGGGTAGCTTAGGGTTAGGGTTAGGTTTAGGGTTAGGGTTAGGGTTAGCGTACGGCTTAGGGTACGGTTTCGGGTACGGGTTCGTGTACGGCGTAGGGTATGGGTTAGGGTTAGGGTTAGTTTGAAGGTTAGGGCTCGGTTTAGGGTACGGTTTAGGATTAGGGTACGTGTTGGGGTTAGGGTAGGGGTTAGGGTTAGGGTACGCGTTAGGGTTAGGGTAGTTATTAAACCTATCCCACTCTCTAGATACCCCTTAGCACGTCAAGGAATATTATTTGGGTGTCCAGCCATGGAGAAGAGTTTAGACACTAGGAGAAGATAAGGAACACACCCATTATCAATAAATCACATTAGGATTCTCTTTTTAACCTGTTCCTTAAAACACTAGTGCTTAGGAAATCTATTGGAGGCAGAAGCAGTCAAGGGTAGCTTAGGGTTAGGGTTTGGGTTAGGGTACGGCTTAGGGTACGGGTTCGGGTACGGGTTCGGGTACGGGTTTGGGTATGGCGTACGATATGGTTTAGGGTTAGGGTTAGGGTTAGTTTGAGGGTTAGGGCTCCGTTTAGGGTACGGGTTAGGATTAGGGTACGTGTTAGGGTTAGGGTAGGGGTTAGGGTTAGGGTACGCGTTAGGGTTAGGGTAGTTATTAAACCTATCCCACTCTCTAGATAACCCTTAGCACGTCAAGGAATATTATTTGGGGGTCCAGCCATGGAGAAGAGTTTAGACACTAGGAGAAGATAAGGAACACACCCATTATCAAGAAATCACATTAGGATTCTCTTTTTAACCTGTTCCTTAAAACACTAGTGCTTAGGAAATCTATTGGAGGCAGAAGCAGTCAAGGGTAGCTTAGGGTTAGGGTTAGGGTTAGGGTACGGCTTAGGGTACGGGTTCGGTTACGGGTTCGGGTACGGGTTCGGGTACGGCGTAGGGTATGGGTTAGGTTTAGGGTTAGGGTTAGTTTGAGGGATAGGGCTCGGTTTAGGTTACGGGTTAGGATTAGGGTACGTGTTAGGGTTAGGGTAGGGGTTAGGGTTAGGGTACGCGTTAGGGTTAGGGTAGTTATTAAACATATCCCACTCTCTAGATACCCCTTAGCACGTCAAGGTATATTACTTGGGGGTCCAGCCATGGAGAAGAGTTTAGACACTAGGAGAAGATAAGGAACACACCCATTATCAATAAATCACATTAGGATTCTATTTTTAACCTGTTCCTTAAAACACTAGTGCTTAGGAAATCTATTGGAGGCAGAAGCAGTCAAGGGTAGCTTAGGGTTAGGGTTACGGTTAGGGTTAGGGTTAGGGTATGGCTTAGGGTACGGGTTCGGGTACGGGTTCGGGTACGGCGTAGGGTATGGGTTAGGGTTAGGGTTAGGGTTAGTTTGAGGGTTAGGGCTCCGTTTAGGGTACGGGTTAGGATTAGGGTACGTGTTAGGGTTAGGGTAGGGGTTAGGGTTAGGGTACGCGTTAGGGTTAGGGTAGTTATTAAACCTATCCCACTCTCTGGATAACCCTTAGCACGTCAAGGAATATTATTTGGGGGTCCAGCCATGGAGAAGAGTTTAGACACTAGGAGAAGATAAGGAACACACCCATTATCAATAAATCACATTAGGATTCTCTTTTTAACCTGTTCCTTAAAACACTAGTGCTTAGGAAATCTATTGGAGGCAGAAGCAGTCAAGGGTAGCTTAGGGTTAGGGTTAGGGTTAGGGTACGGCTTAGGGTACGGGTTCGGTTACGGGTTCGGGTACGGGTTCGGGTACGGCGTAGGGTATGGGTTAGGTTTAGGGTTAGGGTTAGTTTGAGGGATAGGGCTCGGTTTAGGTTACGGGTTAGGATTAGGGTACGTGTTAGGGTTAGGGTAGGGGTTAGGGTTAGGGTACGCGTTAGGGTTAGGGTAGTTATTAAACATATCCCACTCTCTAGATACCCCTTAGCACGTCAAGGTATATTATTTGGGGGTCCAGCCATGGAGAAGAGTTTAGACACTAGGAGAAGATAAGGAACACACCCATTATCAAGAAATCACATTAGGATTCTCTTTTTAACCTGTTCCTTAAAACACTAGTGCTTAGGAAATCTATTGGAGGCAGAAGCAGTCAAGGGTAGCTTAGGGTTAGGGTTTGGGTTAGCGTACGGCTTAGGGTACGGGTTCGGGTACGGGTTCGGGTACGGGTTTGGGTATGGCGTAGGATATGGGTTAGGGTTAGGGTTAGGGTTAGTTTGAGGGTTAGGGCTCGGTTTAGGGTACGGGTTAGGATTAGGGTACGTGTTAGGGTTAGGGTAGGGGTTAGGGTTAGGGTACGCGTTAGGGTTAGGGTAGTTATTAAACCTATCCCACTCTCTAGATACCCCTTAGCACGTCAAGGAATATTATTTGGGTGTCCAGCCATGGAGAAGAGTTTAGACACTAGGAGAAGATAAGGAACACACCCATTATCAAGAAATCACATTAGGATTCTCTTTTTAACCTGTTCCTTAAAACACTAGTGCTTAGGAAATCTATTGGAGGCAGAAGCAGTCAAGGGTAGCTTAGGGTTAGGGTTAGGTTTAGGGTTAGGGTTAGGGTTAGGGTACGGCTTAGTGTACGGTTTCGGGTATGGGTTCGGGTATGGCGTAGTGTATGGGTTAGGTTTAGGGTTAGGGTTAGTTTGAGGGTTAGGGCTCGGTTTAGGTTACGGGTTAGGATTAGGGTACGTGTTAGGGTTAGGGTAGGGGTTAGGGTTAGGGTACGCGTTAGAGTTAGGGTAGTTATTTAACCTATCCCACTCTCTAGATACCCCTTAGCACGTCAAGGAATATTATTTGGGGGTCCAGCCATGGAGAAGAGTTTAGACACTAGGAGAAGATAAGGAACACACCCATTATCAAGAAATCACATTAGGATTCTCTTTTTAACCTGTTCCTTAAAACACTAGTGCTTAGGAAATCTATTGGAGGCAGAAGCAGTCAAGGGTAGCTTAGGGTTAGGGTTAGGGTTAGGGTACGGCTTAGGGTACGGGTTCGGTTACGGGTTCGGGTACGGGTTCGGGTACGGCGTAGGGTATGGGTTAGGTTTAGGGTTAGGGTTAGTTTGAGGGTTAGGGCTCGGTTTAGGGTACGGGTTAGGATTAGGGTACGTGTTAGGGTTAGGGTAGGGGTTAGGGTTAGGGTACGCGTTAGGGTTAGGGTAGTTATTAAACCTATCCCACTCTCTAGATACCCCTTAGCACGTCAAGGAATATTATTTGGGTGTCCAGCCATGGAGAAGAGTTTAGACACTAGGAGAAGATAAGGAACACACCCATTATCCTGAAATCACATTAGGATTCTCTTTTTAACCTGTTCCTTAAAACACTAGTGCTTAGGAAATCTATTGGAGGCAGAAGCAGTCAAGGGTAGCTTAGGGTTAGGGTTAGGGTTAGGGTACGGCTTAGGGTACGGGTTCGGGTACGGGTTCGGGTACGGGTTTGGGTATGGCGTACGATATGGGTTAGGGTTAGGGTTAGGGTTAGTTTGAGGGTTAGGGCTCGGTTTAGGGTACGGGTTAGGATTAGGGTACGTGTTAGGGTTAGGGTAGGGGTTAGGGTTAGGGTACGCGTTAGGGTTAGGGTAGTTATTAAACCTATCCCACTCTCTAGATACCCCTTAGCACGTCAAGGAATATTATTTGGGGGTCCAGCCATGGAGAAGAGTTTAGACACTAGGAGAAGATAAGGAACACACCCATTATCCTGAAATCACATTAGGATTCTCTTTTTAACCTGTTCCTTAATACACTAGTGCTTAGGAAATCTATTGGAGGCAGAAGCAGTCAAGGGTAGCTTAGGGTTAGGGTTACGGTGAGGGTTAGGGTTAGGGTATGGCTTAGGGTACGGGTTCGGGTACGGGTTCGGGTACGGCGTAGGGTATGGGTTAGGGTTAGGGTTACGGTTAGTTTGAGGGTTAGGGCTCCGTTTAGGGTACGGGTTAGGATTAGGTTACGTGTTAGGGTTAGGGTAGGGGTTAGGGTTAGGGTACGCGTTAGGGTTAGGGTAGTTATTAAACCTATCCCACTCTCTAGATACCCCTTAGCACGTCAAGGAATATTATTTGGGTGTCCAGCCATGGAGAAAAGTTTAGACACTAGGAGAAGATAAGGAACACACCCATTATCAAGAAATCACATTAGGATTCTCTTTTTAACCTGTTCCTTAAAACACTAGTGCTTAGGAAATCTATTGGAGGCAGAAGCAGTCAAGGGTAGCTTAGGGTTAGGGTTAGGGTTAGGGCTAGGGTTAGGACACGGCTTAGGGTACGGGTTCGGGTACGGGTTCGTGTACGGCGTAGGGTATGGGTTTGGGTTAGGGTTAGGGTTAGTTTGAAGGTTAGGGCTCGGTTTAGGGTATGGGTTAGGATTAGGGTTCGTGTTAGGGTTAGGGTAGGGGTTAGGGTTAGGGTACGCGTTAGAGTTAGGGTAGTTATTAAACCTATCCCACTCTCTAAATACCCCTTAGCACGTCAAGGAATATTATTTGGGGGTCCAGCCATGGAGAAGAGTTTAGACACTAGGAGAAGATAAGGAACACACCCATTATCAAGAAATCACATTAGGATTCTCTTTTTAACCTGTTCCTTAAAACACTAGTGCTTAGGAAATCTATTGGAGGCAGAAGCAGTCAAGGGTAGCTTAGGGTTAGGGTTAGGTTTAGGGTTAGGGTTAGGGTTAGGGTACGGCTTAGTGTACGGGTTCGGGTACGGGTTCTGGTATGGCGTAGTGTATGGGTTAGGGTTAGGGTTAGGGTTAGTTTGAGGGTTAGGGCTCGGTTTAGGTTACGGGTTAGGATTAGGGTACGTCTTAGGGTTAGGGTAGGGGTTAGGGTTAGGGTACGCGTTAGGGTTAGGGTAGTTATTAAACCTATCCCACTCTCTAGATAACCCTTAGCACGTCAAGGAATATTATTTGGTGGTCCAGTCATGGAGAAGAGTTTAGACACTAGGAGAAGATAAGGAACACACCCATTAACAAGAAAAAACATTAGGATTCTCTTTTTAACCTGTTCCTTAAAACACTAGTGCTTAGGAAATCTATTGGAGGCAGAAGCAGTCAAGGGTAGCTTAGGGTTAGGGTTAGGTTTAGGGTTAGGGTTAGGGTTAGCGTACGGCTTAGGGTACGGTTTCGGGTACGGGTTCGTGTACGGCGTAGGGTATGGGTTAGGGTTAGGGTTAGTTTGAAGGTTAGGGCTCGGTTTAGGGTACGGTTTAGGATTAGGGTACGTGTTGGGGTTAGGGTAGGGGTTAGGGTTAGGGTACGCGTTAGGGTTAGGGTAGTTATTAAACCTATCCCACTCTCTAGATACCCCTTAGCACGTCAAGGAATATTATTTGGGTGTCCAGCCATGGAGAAGAGTTTAGACACTAGGAGAAGATAAGGAACACACCCATTATCAATAAATCACATTAGGATTCTATTTTTAACCTGTTCCTTAAAACACTAGTGCTTAGGAAATCTATTGGAGGCAGAAGCAGTCAAGGGTAGCTTAGGGTTAGGGTTTGGGTTAGGGTACGGCTTAGGGTACGGGTTCGGGTACGGGTTCGGGTACGGGTTTGGGTATGGCGTACGATATGGTTTAGGGTTAGGGTTAGGGTTAGTTTGAGGGTTAGGGCTCCGTTTAGGGTACGGGTTAGGATTAGGGTACGTGTTAGGGTTAGGGTAGGGGTTAGGGTTAGGGTACGCGTTAGGGTTAGGGTAGTTATTAAACCTATCCCACTCTCTAGATAACCCTTAGCACGTCAAGGAATATTATTTGGGGGTCCAGCCATGGAGAAGAGTTTAGACACTAGGAGAAGATAAGGAACACACCCATTATCAAGAAATCACATTAGGATTCTCTTTTTAACCTGTTCCTTAAAACACTAGTGCTTAGGAAATCTATTGGAGGCAGAAGCAGTCAAGGGTAGCTTAGGGTTAGGGTTAGGGTTAGGGTACGGCTTAGGGTACGGGTTCGGTTACGGGTTCGGGTACGGGTTCGGGTACGGCGTAGGGTATGGGTTAGGTTTAGGGTTAGGGTTAGTTTGAGGGATAGGGCTCGGTTTAGGTTACGGGTTAGGATTAGGGTACGTGTTAGGGTTAGGGTAGGGGTTAGGGTTAGGGTACGCGTTAGGGTTAGGGTAGTTATTAAACATATCCCACTCTCTAGATACCCCTTAGCACGTCAAGGTATATTACTTGGGGGTCCAGCCATGGAGAAGAGTTTAGACACTAGGAGAAGATAAGGAACACACCCATTATCAATAAATCACATTAGGATTCTATTTTTAACCTGTTCCTTAAAACACTAGTGCTTAGGAAATCTATTGGAGGCAGAAGCAGTCAAGGGTAGCTTAGGGTTAGGGTTACGGTTAGGGTTAGGGTTAGGGTATGGCTTAGGGTACGGGTTCGGGTACGGGTTCGGGTACGGCGTAGGGTATGGGTTAGGGTTAGGGTTAGGGTTAGTTTGAGGGTTAGGGCTCCGTTTAGGGTACGGGTTAGGATTAGGGTACGTGTTAGGGTTAGGGTAGGGGTTAGGGTTAGGGTACGCGTTAGGGTTAGGGTAGTTATTAAACCTATCCCACTCTCTGGATAACCCTTAGCACGTCAAGGAATATTATTTGGGGGTCCAGCCATGGAGAAGAGTTTAGACACTAGGAGAAGATAAGGAACACACCCATTATCAATAAATCACATTAGGATTCTCTTTTTAACCTGTTCCTTAAAACACTAGTGCTTAGGAAATCTATTGGAGGCAGAAGCAGTCAAGGGTAGCTTAGGGTTAGGGTTAGGGTTAGGGTACGGCTTAGGGTACGGGTTCGGTTACGGGTTCGGGTACGGGTTCGGGTACGGCGTAGGGTATGGGTTAGGTTTAGGGTTAGGGTTAGTTTGAGGGATAGGGCTCGGTTTAGGTTACGGGTTAGGATTAGGGTACGTGTTAGGGTTAGGGTAGGGGTTAGGGTTAGGGTACGCGTTAGGGTTAGGGTAGTTATTAAACATATCCCACTCTCTAGATACCCCTTAGCACGTCAAGGTATATTATTTGGGGGTCCAGCCATGGAGAAGAGTTTAGACACTAGGAGAAGATAAGGAACACACCCATTATCAAGAAATCACATTAGGATTCTCTTTTTAACCTGTTCCTTAAAACACTAGTGCTTAGGAAATCTATTGGAGGCAGAAGCAGTCAAGGGTAGCTTAGGGTTAGGGTTTGGGTTAGCGTACGGCTTAGGGTACGGGTTCGGGTACGGGTTCGGGTACGGGTTTGGGTATGGCGTAGGATATGGGTTAGGGTTAGGGTTAGGGTTAGTTTGAGGGTTAGGGCTCGGTTTAGGGTACGGGTTAGGATTAGGGTACGTGTTAGGGTTAGGGTAGGGGTTAGGGTTAGGGTACGCGTTAGGGTTAGGGTAGTTATTAAACCTATCCCACTCTCTAGATACCCCTTAGCACGTCAAGGAATATTATTTGGGTGTCCAGCCATGGAGAAGAGTTTAGACACTAGGAGAAGATAAGGAACACACCCATTATCAAGAAATCACATTAGGATTCTCTTTTTAACCTGTTCCTTAAAACACTAGTGCTTAGGAAATCTATTGGAGGCAGAAGCAGTCAAGGGTAGCTTAGGGTTAGGGTTAGGTTTAGGGTTAGGGTTAGGGTTAGGGTACGGCTTAGTGTACGGGTTCGGGTATGGGTTCGTGTATGGCGTAGTGTATGGGTTAGGTTTAGGGTTAGGGTTAGTTTGAGGGTTAGGGCTCGGTTTAGGTTACGGGTTAGGATTAGGGTACGTCTTAGGGTTAGGGTAGGGGTTAGGGTTAGGGTACGCGTTAGGGTTAGGGTAGTTATTAAACCTATCCCACTCTCTAGATAACCCTTAGCACGTCAAGGAATATTATTTGGGGGTCCAGTCATGGAGAAGAGTTTAGACACTAGGAGAAGATAAGGAACACACCCATTAACAAGAAAAAACATTAGGATTCTCTTTTTAACCTGTTCCTTAAAACACTAGTGCTTAGGAAATCTATTGGAGGCAGAAGCAGTCAAGGGTAGCTTAGGGTTAGGGTTAGGGTTAGGGTACGGCTTAGGGTACGGGTTCGGTTACGGGTTCGGGTACGGGTTCGGGTACGGCGTAGGGTATGGGTTAGGTTTAGGGTTAGGGTTAGTTTGAGGGTTAGGGCTCGGTTTAGGGTACGGGTTAGGATTAGGGTACGTGTTAGGGTTAGGGTAGGGGTTAGGGTTAGGGTACGCGTTAGGGTTAGGGTAGTTATTAAACCTATCCCACTCTCTAGATACCCCTTAGCACGTCAAGGAATATTATTTGGGTGTCCAGCCATGGAGAAGAGTTTAGACACTAGGAGAAGATAAGGAACACACCCATTATCCTGAAATCACATTAGGATTCTCTTTTTAACCTGTTCCTTAAAACACTAGTGCTTAGGAAATCTATTGGAGGCAGAAGCAGTCAAGGGTAGCTTAGGGTTAGGGTTAGGGTTAGGGTACGGCTTAGGGTACGGGTTCGGGTACGGGTTCGGGTACGGGTTTGGGTATGGCGTACGATATGGGTTAGGGTTAGGGTTAGGGTTAGTTTGAGGGTTAGGGCTCGGTTTAGGGTACGGGTTAGGATTAGGGTACGTGTTAGGGTTAGGGTAGGGGTTAGGGTTAGGGTACGCGTTAGGGTTAGGGTAGTTATTAAACCTATCCCACTCTCTAGATACCCCTTAGCACGTCAAGGAATATTATTTGGGGGTCCAGCCATGGAGAAGAGTTTAGACACTAGGAGAAGATAAGGAACACATCCATTATCCTGAAATCACATTAGGATTCTCTTTTTAACCTGTTCCTTAATACACTAGTGCTTAGGAAATCTATTGGAGGCAGAAGCAGTCAAGGGTAGCTTAGGGTTAGGGTTACGGTGAGGGTTAGGGTTAGGGTATGGCTTAGGGTACGGGTTCGGGTACGGGTTCGGGTACGGCGTAGGGTATGGGTTAGGGTTAGGGTTACGGTTAGTTTGAGGGTTAGGGCTCCGTTTAGGGTACGGGTTAGGATTAGGTTACGTGTTAGGGTTAGGGTAGGGGTTAGGGTTAGGGTACGCGTTAGGGTTAGGGTAGTTATTAAACCTATCCCACTCTCTAGATAACCCTTAGCACGTCAAGGAATATTATTTGGGTGTCCAGCCATGGAGAAAAGTTTAGACACTAGGAGAAGATAAGGAACACACCCATTATCAAGAAATCACATTAGGATTCTCTTTTTAACCTGTTCCTTAAAACACTAGTGCTTAGGAAATCTATTGGAGGCAGAAGCAGTCAAGGGTAGCTTAGGGTTAGGGTTAGGGTTAGGGCTAGGGTTAGGACACGGCTTAGGGTACGGGTTCGGGTACGGGTTCGTGTACGGCGTAGGGTATGGGTTTGGGTTAGGGTTAGGGTTAGTTTGAAGGTTAGGGCTCGGTTTAGGGTATGGGTTAGGATTAGGGTTCGTGTTAGGGTTAGGGTAGCGGTTAGGGTTAGGGTACGCGTTAGAGTTAGGGTAGTTATTAAACCTATCCCACTCTCTAAATACCCCTTAGCACGTCAAGGAATATTATTTGGGGGTCCAGCCATGGAGAAGAGTTTAGACACTAGGAGAAGATAAGGAACACACCCATTATCCTGAAATCACATTAGGATTCTCTTTTTAACCTGTTCCTTAATACACTAGTGCTTAGGAAATCTATTGGAGGCAGAAGCAGTCAAGGGTAGCTTAGGGTTAGGGTTAGGGTTAGGGTTAGGGTTAGGGTATGGCTTAGGGTACGGGTTCGGGTACGGGTTCGGGTACGGCGTAGGGTATGTGTTAGGGTTAGGGTTAGGGTTAGTTTGAGGGTCAGGGCTCGGTTTAGGGTACGGGTTAGGATTAGGGTACGTGTTAGGGTTAGGGTAGGCGTTAGGGTTAGGGTACGCGTTAGGGTTAGGGTAGTTATTAAACCTATCCCACTCTCTAGATACCCCTTAGCACGTCAAGGAATATTAATTGGGGGTCCAGCCATGGAGAAGAGTTTAGACACTAGGAGAAGATAAGGAACACACCCATTATCAAGAAATCACATTAGGATTCTCTTTTTAACCTGTTCCTTAAAACACTAGTGCTTAGGAAATCTATTGGAGGCAGAAGCAGTCAAGGGTAGCTTAGGGTTAGGGTTTGGGTTAGCGTACGGCTTAGGGTACGGGTTCGGGTACGGGTTTGGGTATGGCGTAGGATATGGGTTAGGGTTAGGGTTAGGGTTAGTTTGAGGGTTAGGGCTCGGTTTAGGGTACGGGTTAGGATTAGGGTACGTGTTAGGGTTAGGGTAGGGGTTAGGGCTAGGGTACGCATTAGGGTTAGGGTAGTTATTAAACCTATCCCACTCTCTCGATACCCCTTAGCACGTCAAGGAATATTATTTGGGTGTCCAGCCATGGAGAAGAGTTTAGACACTAGGAGAAGATAAGGAACACACCCATTATCAAGAAATCACATTAGGATTCTCTTTTTAACCTGTTCCTTAAAACACTAGTGCTTAGGAAATCTATTGGAGGCAGAAGCAGTCAAGGGTAGCTTAGGTTTAGGGTTAGGTTTAGGGTTAGGGTTAGGGTTAGGGTACGGCTTAGTGTACGGGTTCGGGTACGGGTTCGGGTATGGGGTAGTGTATGGGTTAAGGTTAGGGTTAGGGTTAGTTTGAGGGTTAGGGCTCGGTTTAGGTTACGGGTTAGGATTAGGGTACGTCTTAGGGTTAGGGTAGGGGTTAGGGTTAGGGTACGCGTTAGGGTTAGGGTAGTTATTAAACCTATCCCACTCTCTAGATAACCCTTAGCACGTCAAGGAATATTATTTGGGGGTCCAGCCATGGAGAAGAGTTTAGACACTAGGAGAAGATAAGGAACACACCCATTATCAAGAAATCACATTAGGATTCTCTTTTTAACCTGTTCCTTAAAACACTAGTGCTTAGGAAATCTATTGGAGGCAGAAGCAGTCAAGGGTAGCTTAGGGTTAGGGTTAGGGTTAGGGTTAGGGTTAGCTTTAGGGTATGGCTTAGGGTACGGGTTAGGTACGGGTTCGGGTACGGCGTAGGGTATGGGTTAGGGTTAGGGTTAGGGTTAGTTTGAGGGTTAGGGCTCGGTTTAGGGTACGGGTTAGGATTAGGGTACGTGTTAGGGTTCGGGTACGCGTTAGGGTTAGGGTAGTTATTAAACCTATCCCACTCTCTAGATACCCCTTAGCACGTCAAGGAATATTATTTGGGTGTCCAGCCATGGAGAAGAGTTCAGACACTAGGAGAAGATAAGGAATACACCCATTATCAAGAAATCACATTAGGATTCTCTTTTTAACCTGTTCCTTAGTACACTAGTGCTTAGGAAATCTATTGGAGGCAGAAGCAGTCAAGGGTAGCTTAGGGTTAGGGTTTGGGTTAGGGTACGGCTTAGGGTACGGGTTCGGGTACGGGTTCGGGTACGGGTTTGGGTATGGCGTACGATATGGGTTAGGGTTAGGGTTAGGGTTAGTTTGAGGGTTAGGGCTCGGTTTAGGTTACGGGTTAGGATTAGGGTACGTGTTAGTGATAGGGTAGGGGTTAGGGTTAGGGTACGCGTTAGGGTTAGGGTAGTTATTAAACCTATCCCACTCTCTAGATACCCCTTAGCACGTCAAGGAATATTATTTGGGGGTCCAGCCATGGAGAAGAGTTTAGACACTAGGAGAAGATAAGGAACACACCCATTATCCTGAAATCACATTAGGATTCTCTTTTTAACCTGTTCCTTAATACACTAGTGCTTAGGAAATCTATTGGAGGCAGAAGCAGTCAAGGGTAGCTTAGGGTTAGGGTTACGGTTAGGGTTAGGGTTAGGGTATGGCTTAGGGTACGGGTTCGGATACGGGTTCGGGTACGGCGTAGGGTATGGGTTAGGGTTAGGGTTAGGGTTAGTTTGAGGGTTAGGGCTCGGTTTAGGGTACGGGTTAGGATTAGGGTACGTGTTAGGGTTAGGGTAGGGGTTAGGGTTAGGGTACGCGTTAGGGTTAGGGTAGTTATTAAACCTATCCCACTCTCTAGATACCCCTTAGCACGTCAAGGAATATTAATTGGGGGTCCAGCCATGGAGAAGAGTTTAGACACTAGGAGAAGATAAGGAACACACCCATTATCAAGAAATCACATTAGGATTCTCTTTTTAACCTGTTCCTTAAAACACTAGTGCTTAGGAAATCTATTGGAGGCAGAAGCAGTCAAGGGTAGCTTAGGGTTAGGGTTAGGGTTAGGGCTAGGGTTAGGACACGGCTTAGGGTACGGGTTCGGGTACGGGTTCGTGTACGGCGTAGGGTATGGGTTTGGGTTAGGGTTAGGGTTAGTTTGAAGCTTAGGGCTCGGTTTAGGGTATGGGTTAGGAATAGGGTTCGTGTTAGGGTTAGGGTAGGGGTTAGGGTTAGGGTACGCGTTAGGGTTAGGGTAGTTATTAAACCTATCCCACTCTCTAGATACCCCTTAGCACGTCAAGGAATATTATTTGGGGGTCCAGCCATGGAGAAGAGTTTAGACACTAGGAGAAGATAAGGAACACACCCATTATCCTGAAATCACATTAGGATTCTCTTTTTAACCTGTTCCTTAATACACTAGTGCTTAGGAAATCTATTGGAGGCAGAAGCAGTCAAGGGTAGCTTAGGGTTAGGGTTACGGTTAGGGTTAGGGTTAGGGTATGGCTTAGGGTACGGGTTCGGGTACGGGTTCGGGTACGGCGTAGGGTATGGGTTAGGGTTAGGGTTAGGGTTAGTTTGAGGGTTAGGGCTCCGTTTAGGGTACGGGTTAGGATTAGGGTACGTGTTAGGGTTAGGGTAGGGGTTAGGGTTAGGGTACGCGTTAGGGTTAGGGTAGTTATTAAACCTATCCCACTCTCTAGATAACCCTTAGCACGTCAAGGAATATTATTTGGGGGTCCAGCCATGGAGAAGAGTTTAGACACTAGGAGAAGATAAGGAACACACCCATTATCAAGAAATCACATTAGGATTCTCTTTTTAACCTGTTCCTTAAAACACTAGTGCTTAGGAAATCTATTGGAGGCAGAAGCAGTCAAGGGTAGCTTAGGGTTAGGGTTAGGGTTAGGGTACGGCTTAGGGTACGGGTTCGGTTACGGGTTCGGGTACGGGTTCGGGTACGGCGTAGGGTATGGGTTAGGTTTAGGGTTAGGGTTAGTTTGAGGGATAGGGCTCGGTTTAGGTTACGGGTTAGGGATTAGGGTACGTGTTAGGGTTAGGGTAGGGGTTAGGGTTAGGGTACGCGTTAGGGTTAGGGTAGTTATTAAACATATCCCACTCTCTAGATACCCCTTAGCACGTCAAGGTATATTATTTGGGGGTCCAGCCATGGAGAAGAGTTTAGACACTAGGAGAAGATAAGGAACACACCCATTATCAAGAAATCACATTAGGATTCTCTTTTTAACCTGTTCCTTAAAACACTAGTGCTTAGGAAATCTATTGGAGGCAGAAGCAGTCAAGGGTAGCTTAGGGTTAGGGTTTGGGTTAGCGTACGGCTTAGGGTACGGGTTCGGGTACGGGTTCGGGTACGGGTTTGGGTATGGCGTAGGATATGGGTTAGGGTTAGGGTTAGGGTTAGTTTGAGGGTTAGGGCTCGGTTTAGGGTACGGGTTAGGATTAGGGTACGTGTTAGGGTTAGGGTAGGGGTTAGGGTTAGGGTACGCGTTAGGGTTAGGGTAGTTATTAAACCTATCCCACTCTCTAGATACCCCTTAGCACGTCAAGGAATATTATTTGGGTGTCCAGCCATGGAGAAGAGTTTAGACACTAGGAGAAGATAAGGAACACACCCATTATCAAGAAATCACATTAGGATTCTCTTTTTAACCTGTTCCTTAAAACACTAGTGCTTAGGAAATCTATTGGAGGCAGAAGCAGTCAAGGGTAGCTTAGGGTTAGGGTTAGGTTTAGGGTTAGGGTTAGGGTTAGGGTACGGCTTAGTGTACGGGTTCGGGTACGGGTTCGGGTATGGCGTAGTGTATGGGTTAGGGTTAGGGTTAGGGTTAGTTTGAGGGTTAGGGCTCGGTTTAGGTTACGGGTTAGGATTAGGGTACGTCTTAGGGTTAGGGTAGGGGTTAGGGTTAGGGTACGCGTTAGGGTTAGGGTAGTTATTAAACCTATCCCACTCTCTAGATAACCCTTAGCACGTCAAGGAATATTATTTGGGGGTCCAGTCATGGAGAAGAGTTTAGACACTAGGAGAAGATAAGGAACACACCCATTAACAAGAAAAAACATTAGGATTCTCTTTTTAACCTGTTCCTTAAAACACTAGTGCTTAGGAAATCTATTGGAGGCAGAAGCAGTCAAGGGTAGCTTAGGGTTAGGGTTAGGGTTAGGGTTAGGGTTAGCTTTAGGGTACGGCTTAGGGTACGGGTTCGGTACGGGTTCGGGTACGGCGTAGGGTATGGGTTAGGGTTAGGGTTAGGGTTAGTTTGAGGGTTAGGGCTCGATTTAGGGTACGGGTTAGGATTAGGGTACGTGTTAGGGTTAGGGTACGCGTTAGGGTTAGGGTAGTTATTAAACCTATCCCACTCTCTAGATAACCCTTAGCACGTCAAGGAATATTATTTGGGGGTCCAGCCATGCAGAAGAGTTTAGACACTAGGAGAAGATAAGGAACACACCCATTATCAAGAAATCACATTAGGATTCTCTTTTTAACCTGTTCCTTAAAACACTAGTGCTTAGGAAATCTATTGGAGGCAGAAGCAGTCAAGGGTAGCTTAGGGTTAGGGTTAGGTTTAGGGTTAGGGTTAGGGTTAGCGTACGGCTTAGGGTACGGTTTCGGGTACGGGTTCGTGTACGGCGTAGGGTATGGGTTAGGGTTAGGGTTAGTTTGAAGGTTAGGGCTCGGTTTAGGGTACGGTTTAGGATTAGGGTACGTGTTGGGGTTAGGGTAGGGGTTAGGGTTAGGGTACGCGTTAGGGTTAGGGTAGTTATTAAACCTATCCCACTCTCTAGATACCCCTTAGCACGTCAAGGAATATTATTTGGGTGTCCAGCCATGGAGAAGAGTTTAGACACTAGGAGAAGATAAGGAACACACCCATTATCAATAAATCACATTAGGATTCTATTTTTAACCTGTTCCTTAAAACACTAGTGCTTAGGAAATCTATTGGAGGCAGAAGCAGTCAAGGGTAGCTTAGGGTTAGGGTTTGGGTTAGGGTACGGCTTAGGGTACGGGTTCGGGTACGGGTTCGGGTACGGGTTTGGGTATGGCGTACGATATGGTTTAGGGTTAGGGTTAGGGTTAGTTTGAGGGTTAGGGCTCCGTTTAGGGTACGGGTTAGGATTAGGGTACGTGTTAGGGTTAGGGTAGGGGTTAGGGTTAGGGTACGCGTTAGGGTTAGGGTAGTTATTAAACCTATCCCACTCTCTAGATAACCCTTAGCACGTCAAGGAATATTATTTGGGGGTCCAGCCATGGAGAAGAGTTTAGACACTAGGAGAAGATAAGGAACACACCCATTATCAAGAAATCACATTAGGATTCTCTTTTTAACCTGTTCCTTAAAACACTAGTGCTTAGGAAATCTATTGGAGGCAGAAGCAGTCAAGGGTAGCTTAGGGTTAGGGTTAGGGTTAGGGTACGGCTTAGGGTACGGGTTCGGTTACGGGTTCGGGTACGGGTTCGGGTACGGCGTAGGGTATGGGTTAGGTTTAGGGTTAGGGTTAGTTTGAGGGATAGGGCTCGGTTTAGGTTACGGGTTAGGATTAGGGTACGTGTTAGGGTTAGGGTAGGGGTTAGGGTTAGGGTACGCGTTAGGGTTAGGGTAGTTATTAAACATATCCCACTCTCTAGATACCCCTTAGCACGTCAAGGTATATTATTTGGGGGTCCAGCCATGGAGAAGAGTTTAGACACTAGGAGAAGATAAGGAACACACCCATTATCAATAAATCACATTAGGATTCTATTTTTAACCTGTTCCTTAAAACACTAGTGCTTAGGAAATCTATTGGAGGCAGAAGCAGTCAAGGGTAGCTTAGGGTTAGGGTTACGGTTAGGGTTAGGGTTAGGGTATGGCTTAGGGTACGGGTTCGGGTACGGTTTCGGGTACGGCGTAGGGTATGGGTTAGGGTTAGGGTTAGGGTTAGTTTGAGGGTTAGGGCTCCGTTTAGGGTACGGGTTAGGATTAGGGTACGTGTTAGGGTTAGGGTAGGGGTTAGGGTTAGGGTACGCGTTAGGGTTAGGGTAGTTATTAAACCTATAGCACTCTCTAGATAACCCTTAGCACGTCAAGGAATATTATTTGGGGGTCCAGCCATGGAGAAGAGTTTAGACACTAGGAGAAGATAAGGAACACACCCATTATCAAGAAATCACATTAGGATTCTCTTTTTAACCTGTTCCTTAAAACACTAGTGCTTAGGAAATCTATTGGAGGCAGAAGCAGTCAAGGGTAGCTTAGGGTTAGGGTTAGGGTTAGGGTACGGCTTAGGGTACGGGTTCGGTTACGGGTTCGGGTACGGGTTCGGGTACGGCGTAGGGTATGGGTTAGGTTTAGGGTTAGGGT
Organism: Eschrichtius robustus; assembly: GCF_028021215.1. Taxonomy (NCBI): domain Eukaryota; kingdom Metazoa; phylum Chordata; class Mammalia; order Artiodactyla; family Eschrichtiidae; genus Eschrichtius; species Eschrichtius robustus. The sequence goes on from NW_027175201.1 coordinate 1,056,840, forward strand.
TAGTTTGAGGGATAGGGCTCGGTTTAGGTTACGGGTTAGGATTAGGGTACGTGTTAGGGTTAGGGTAGGGGTTAGGGTTAGGGTACGCGTTAGGGTTAGGGTAGTTATTAAACATATCCCACTCTCTAGATACCCCTTAGCACGTCAAGGTATATTATTTGGGGGTCCAGCCATGGAGAAGAGTTTAGACACTAGGAGAAGATAAGGAACACACCCATTATCAAGAAATCACATTAGGATTCTCTTTTTAACCTGTTCCTTAAAACACTAGTGCTTAGGAAATCTATTGGAGGCAGAAGCAGTCAAGGGTAGCTTAGGGTTAGGGTTTGGGTTAGCGTACGGCTTAGGGTACGGGTTCGGGTACGGGTTCGGGTACGGGTTTGGGTATGGCGTAGGATATGGGTTAGGGTTAGGGTTAGGGTTAGTTTGAGGGTTAGGGCTCGGTTTAGGGTACGGGTTAGGATTAGGGTACGTGTTAGGGTTAGGGTAGGGGTTAGGGTTAGGGTACGCGTTAGGGTTAGGGTAGTTATTAAACCTATCCCACTCTCTAGATACCCCTTAGCACGTCAAGGAATATTATTTGGGTGTCCAGCCATGGAGAAGAGTTTAGACACTAGGAGAAGATAAGGAACACACCCATTATCAAGAAATCACATTAGGATTCTCTTTTTAACCTGTTCCTTAAAACACTAGTGCTTAGGAAATCTATTGGAGGCAGAAGCAGTCAAGGGTAGCTTAGGGTTAGGGTTAGGTTTAGGGTTAGGGTTAGGGTTAGGGTACGGCTTAGTGTACGGGTTCGGGTACGGGTTCGGGTATGGCGTAGTGTATGGGTTAGGGTTAGGGTTAGGGTTAGTTTGAGGGTTAGGGCTCGGTTTAGGTTACGGGTTAGGATTAGGGTACGTCTTAGGGTTAGGGTAGGGGTTAGGGTTAGGGTACGCGTTAGGGTTAGGGTAGTTATTAAACCTATCCCACTCTCTAGATAACCCTTAGCACGTCAAGGAATATTATTTGGGGGTCCAGTCATGGAGAAGAGTTTAGACACTAGGAGAAGATAAGGAACACACCCATTAACAAGAAAAAACATTAGGATTCTCTTTTTAACCTGTTCCTTAAACACTAGTGCTTAGGAAATCTATTGGAGGCAGAAGCAGTCAAGGGTAGCTTAGGGTTAGGGTTAGGTTTAGGGTTAGGGTTAGGGTTAGCGTACGGCTTAGGGTACGGTTTCGGGTACGGGTTCGTGTACGGCGTAGGGTATGGGTTAGGGTTAGGGTTAGTTTGAAGGTTAGGGCTCGGTTTAGGGTACGGTTTAGGATTAGGGTACGTGTTGGGGTTAGGGTAGGGGTTAGGGTTAGGGTACGCGTTAGGGTTAGGGTAGTTATTAAACCTATCCCACTCTCTAGATACCCCTTAGCACGTCAAGGAATATTATTTGGGTGTCCAGCCATGGAGAAGAGTTTAGACACTAGGAGAAGATAAGGAACACACCCATTATCAATAAATCACATTAGGATTCTATTTTTAACCTGTTCCTTAAAACACTAGTGCTTAGGAAATCTATTGGAGGCAGAAGCAGTCAAGGGTAGCTTAGGGTTAGGGTTTGGGTTAGGGTACGGCTTAGGGTACGGGTTCGGGTACGGGTTCGGGTACGGGTTTGGGTATGGCGTACGATATGGTTTAGGGTTAGGGTTAGGGTTAGTTTGAGGGTTAGGGCTCCGTTTAGGGTACGGGTTAGGATTAGGGTACGTGTTAGGGTTAGGGTAGGGGTTAGGGTTAGGGTACGCGTTAGGGTTAGGGTAGTTATTAAACCTATCCCACTCTCTAGATAACCCTTAGCACGTCAAGGAATATTATTTGGGGGTCCAGCCATGGAGAAGAGTTTAGACACTAGGAGAAGATAAGGAACACACCCATTATCAAGAAATCACATTAGGATTCTCTTTTTAACCTGTTCCTTAAAACACTAGTGCTTAGGAAATCTATTGGAGGCAGAAGCAGTCAAGGGTAGCTTAGGGTTAGGGTTAGGGTTAGGGTACGGCTTAGGGTACGGGTTCGGTTACGGGTTCGGGTACGGGTTCGGGTACGGCGTAGGGTATGGGTTAGGTTTAGGGTTAGGGTTAGTTTGAGGGATAGGGCTCGGTTTAGGTTACGGGTTAGGATTAGGGTACGTGTTAGGGTTAGGGTAGGGGTTAGGGTTAGGGTACGCGTTAGGGTTAGGGTAGTTATTAAACATATCCCACTCTCTAGATACCCCTTAGCACGTCAAGGTATATTATTTGGGGGTCCAGCCATGGAGAAGAGTTTAGACACTAGGAGAAGATAAGGAACACACCCATTATCAATAAATCACATTAGGATTCTATTTTTAACCTGTTCCTTAAAACACTAGTGCTTAGGAAATCTATTGGAGGCAGAAGCAGTCAAGGGTAGCTTAGGGTTAGGGTTACGGTTAGGGTTAGGGTTAGGGTATGGCTTAGGGTACGGGTTCGGGTACGGGTTCGGGTACGGCGTAGGGTATGGGTTAGGGTTAGGGTTAGGGTTAGTTTGAGGGTTAGGGCTCCGTTTAGGGTACGGGTTAGGATTAGGGTACGTGTTAGGGTTAGGGTAGGGGTTAGGGTTAGGGTACGCGTTAGGGTTAGGGTAGTTATTAAACCTATCCCACTCTCTAGATAACCCTTAGCACGTCAAGGAATATTATTTGGGGGTCCAGCCATGGAGAAGAGTTTAGACACTAGGAGAAGATAAGGAACACACCCATTATCAAGAAATCACATTAGGATTCTCTTTTTAACCTGTTCCTTAAAACACTAGTGCTTAGGAAATCTATTGGAGGCAGAAGCAGTCAAGGGTAGCTTAGGGTTAGGGTTAGGGTTAGGGTACGGCTTAGGGTACGGGTTCGGTTACGGGTTCGGGTACGGGTTCGGGTACGGCGTAGGGTATGGGTTAGGTTTAGGGTTAGGGTTAGTTTGAGGGATAGGGCTCGGTTTAGGTTACGGGTTAGGATTAGGGTACGTGTTAGGGTTAGGGTAGGGGTTAGGGTTAGGGTACGCGTTAGGGTTAGGGTAGTTATTAAACATATCCCACTCTCTAGATACCCCTTAGCACGTCAAGGTATATTATTTGGGGGTCCAGCCATGGAGAAGAGTTTAGACACTAGGAGAAGATAAGGAACACACCCATTATCAAGAAATCACATTAGGATTCTCTTTTTAACCTGTTCCTTAAAACACTAGTGCTTAGGAAATCTATTGGAGGCAGAAGCAGTCAAGGGTAGCTTAGGGTTAGGGTTTGGGTTAGCGTACGGCTTAGGGTACGGGTTCGGGTACGGGTTCGGGTACGGGTTTGGGTATGGCGTAGGATATGGGTTAGGGTTAGGGTTAGGGTTAGTTTGAGGGTTAGGGCTCGGTTTAGGGTACGGGTTAGGATTAGGGTACGTGTTAGGGTTAGGGTAGGGGTTAGGGTTAGGGTACGCGTTAGGGTTAGGGTAGTTATTAAACCTATCCCACTCTCTAGATACCCCTTAGCACGTCAAGGAATATTATTTGGGTGTCCAGCCATGGAGAAGAGTTTAGACACTAGGAGAAGATAAGGAACACACCCATTATCAAGAAATCACATTAGGATTCTCTTTTTAACCTGTTCCTTAAAACACTAGTGCTTAGGAAATCTATTGGAGGCAGAAGCAGTCAAGGGTAGCTTAGGGTTAGGGTTAGGTTTAGGGTTAGGGTTAGGGTTAGGGTACGGCTTAGTGTACGGGTTCGGGTACGGGTTCGGGTATGGCGTAGTGTATGGGTTAGGGTTAGGGTTAGGGTTAGTTTGAGGGTTAGGGCTCGGTTTAGGTTACGGGTTAGGATTAGGGTACGTCTTAGGGTTAGGGTAGGGGTTAGGGTTAGGGTACGCGTTAGGGTTAGGGTAGTTATTAAACCTATCCCACTCTCTAGATAACCCTTAGCACGTCAAGGAATATTATTTGGGGGTCCAGTCATGGAGAAGAGTTTAGACACTAGGAGAAGATAAGGAACACACCCATTAACAAGAAAAAACATTAGGATTCTCTTTTTAACCTGTTCCTTAAAACACTAGTGCTTAGGAAATCTATTGGAGGCAGAAGCAGTCAAGGGTAGCTTAGGGTTAGGGTTAGGTTTAGGGTTAGGGTTAGGGTTAGCGTACGGCTTAGGGTACGGTTTCGGGTACGGGTTCGTGTACGGCGTAGGGTATGGGTTAGGGTTAGGGTTAGTTTGAAGGTTAGGGCTCGGTTTAGGGTACGGTTTAGGATTAGGGTACGTGTTGGGGTTAGGGTAGGGGTTAGGGTTAGGGTACGCGTTAGGGTTAGGGTAGTTATTAAACCTATCCCACTCTCTAGATACCCCTTAGCACGTCAAGGAATATTATTTGGGTGTCCAGCCATGGAGAAGAGTTTAGACACTAGGAGAAGATAAGGAACACACCCATTATCAATAAATCACATTAGGATTCTATTTTTAACCTGTTCCTTAAAACACTAGTGCTTAGGAAATCTATTGGAGGCAGAAGCAGTCAAGGGTAGCTTAGGGTTAGGGTTTGGGTTAGGGTACGGCTTAGGGTACGGGTTCGGGTACGGGTTCGGGTACGGGTTTGGGTATGGCGTACGATATGGTTTAGGGTTAGGGTTAGGGTTAGTTTGAGGGTTAGGGCTCCGTTTAGGGTACGGGTTAGGATTAGGGTACGTGTTAGGGTTAGGGTAGGGGTTAGGGTTAGGGTACGCGTTAGGGTTAGGGTAGTTATTAAACCTATCCCACTCTCTAGATAACCCTTAGCACGTCAAGGAATATTATTTGGGGGTCCAGCCATGGAGAAGAGTTTAGACACTAGGAGAAGATAAGGAACACACCCATTATCAAGAAATCACATTAGGATTCTCTTTTTAACCTGTTCCTTAAAACACTAGTGCTTAGGAAATCTATTGGAGGCAGAAGCAGTCAAGGGTAGCTTAGGGTTAGGGTTAGGGTTAGGGTACGGCTTAGGGTACGGGTTCGGTTACGGGTTCGGGTACGGGTTCGGGTACGGCGTAGGGTATGGGTTAGGTTTAGGGTTAGGGTTAGTTTGAGGGATAGGGCTCGGTTTAGGTTACGGGTTAGGATTAGGGTACGTGTTAGGGTTAGGGTAGGGGTTAGGGTTAGGGTACGCGTTAGGGTTAGGGTAGTTATTAAACATATCCCACTCTCTAGATACCCCTTAGCACGTCAAGGTATATTACTTGGGGGTCCAGCCATGGAGAAGAGTTTAGACACTAGGAGAAGATAAGGAACACACCCATTATCAATAAATCACATTAGGATTCTATTTTTAACCTGTTCCTTAAAACACTAGTGCTTAGGAAATCTATTGGAGGCAGAAGCAGTCAAGGGTAGCTTAGGGTTAGGGTTACGGTTAGGGTTAGGGTTAGGGTATGGCTTAGGGTACGGGTTCGGGTACGGGTTCGGGTACGGCGTAGGGTATGGGTTAGGGTTAGGGTTAGGGTTAGTTTGAGGGTTAGGGCTCCGTTTAGGGTACGGGTTAGGATTAGGGTACGTGTTAGGGTTAGGGTAGGGGTTAGGGTTAGGGTACGCGTTAGGGTTAGGGTAGTTATTAAACCTATCCCACTCTCTGGATAACCCTTAGCACGTCAAGGAATATTATTTGGGGGTCCAGCCATGGAGAAGAGTTTAGACACTAGGAGAAGATAAGGAACACACCCATTATCAATAAATCACATTAGGATTCTCTTTTTAACCTGTTCCTTAAAACACTAGTGCTTAGGAAATCTATTGGAGGCAGAAGCAGTCAAGGGTAGCTTAGGGTTAGGGTTAGGGTTAGGGTACGGCTTAGGGTACGGGTTCGGTTACGGGTTCGGGTACGGGTTCGGGTACGGCGTAGGGTATGGGTTAGGTTTAGGGTTAGGGTTAGTTTGAGGGATAGGGCTCGGTTTAGGTTACGGGTTAGGATTAGGGTACGTGTTAGGGTTAGGGTAGGGGTTAGGGTTAGGGTACGCGTTAGGGTTAGGGTAGTTATTAAACATATCCCACTCTCTAGATACCCCTTAGCACGTCAAGGTATATTATTTGGGGGTCCAGCCATGGAGAAGAGTTTAGACACTAGGAGAAGATAAGGAACACACCCATTATCAAGAAATCACATTAGGATTCTCTTTTTAACCTGTTCCTTAAAACACTAGTGCTTAGGAAATCTATTGGAGGCAGAAGCAGTCAAGGGTAGCTTAGGGTTAGGGTTTGGGTTAGCGTACAGCTTAGGGTACGGGTTCGGGTACGGGTTCGGGTACGGGTTTGGGTATGGCGTAGGATATGGGTTAGGGTTAGGGTTAGGGTTAGTTTGAGGGTTAGGGCTCGGTTTAGGTTACGGGTTAGGATTAGGGTACGTGTTAGGGTTAGGGTAGGGGTTAGGGTTAGGGTACGCGTTAGGGTTAGGGTAGTTATTAAACCTATCCCACTCTCTAGATACCCCTTAGCACGTCAAGGAATATTATTTGGGTGTCCAGCCATGGAGAAGAGTTTAGACACTAGGAGAAGATAAGGAACACACCCATTATCAAGAAATCACATTAGGATTCTCTTTTTAACCTGTTCCTTAAAACACTAGTGCTTAGGAAATCTATTGGAGGCAGAAGCAGTCAAGGGTAGCTTAGGGTTAGGGTTAGGTTTAGGGTTAGGGTTAGGGTTAGGGTACGGCTTAGTGTACGGGTTCGGGTATGGGTTCGGGTATGGCGTAGTGTATGGGTTAGGTTTAGGGTTAGGGTTAGTTTGAGGGTTAGGGCTCGGTTTAGGTTACGGGTTAGGATTAGGGTACGTCTTAGGGTTAGGGTAGGGGTTAGGGTTAGGGTACGCGTTAGGGTTAGGGTAGTTATTAAACCTATCCCACTCTCTAGATAACCCTTAGCACGTCAAGGAATATTATTTGGGGGTCCAGTCATGGAGAAGAGTTTAGACACTAGGAGAAGATAAGGAACACACCCATTAACAAGAAAAAACATTAGGATTCTCTTTTTAACCTGTTCCTTAAAACACTAGTGCTTAGGAAATCTATTGGAGGCAGAAGCAGTCAAGGGTAGCTTAGGGTTAGTGTTAGGGTTAGCTTTAGGGTACGGCTTAGGGTACGGGTTCGGTACGGGTTCGGGTACGGCGTAGGGTATGGGTTAGGGTTAGGGTTAGGGTTAGTTTGAGGGTTAGGGCTCGATTTAGGGTACGGGTTAGGATTAGGGTACGTGTTAGGGTTAGGGTACGCGTTAGGGTTAGGGTAGTTATTAAACCTATCCCACTCTCTAGATAACCCTTAGCACGTCAAGGAATATTATTTGGGGGTCCAGCCATGCAGAAGAGTTTAGACACTAGGAGAAGATAAGGAACACACCCATTATCAAGAAATCACATTAGGATTCTCTTTTTAACCTGTTCCTTAAAACACTAGTGCTTAGGAAATCTATTGGAGGCAGAAGCAGTCAAGGGTAGCTTAGGGTTAGGGTTAGGATTAGGGTTAGGGTTAGGGTTAGCGTACGGCTTAGGGTACGGTTTCGGGTACGGGTTCGTGTACGGCGTAGGGTATGGGTTAGGGTTAGGGTTAGTTTGAAGGTTAGGGCTCGGTTTAGGGTACGGTTTAGGATTAGGGTACGTGTTGGGGTTAGGGTAGGGGTTAGGGTTAGGGTACGCGTTATGGTTAGGGTAGTTATTAAACCTATCCCACTCTCTAGATACCCCTTAGCACGTCAAGGAATATTATTTGGGTGTCCAGCCATGGAGAAGAGTTTAGACACTAGGAGAAGATAAGGAACACAACCATTATCAATAAATCACATTAGGATTCTATTTTTAACCTGTTCCTTAAAACACTAGTGCTTAGGAAATCTATTGGAGGCAGAAGCAGTCAAGGGTAGCTTAGGGTTAGGGTTTGGGTTAGGGTACGGCTTAGGGTACGGGTTCGGGTACGGGTTCGGGTACGGGTTTGGGTATGGCGTACGATATGGTTTAGGGTTAGGGTTAGGGTTAGTTTGAGGGTTAGGGCTCGGTTTAGGGTACGGGTTAGGATTAGGGTACGTGTTAGGGTTAGGGTAGGGGTTAGGGTTAGGGTACGCGTTAGGGTTAGGGTAGTTATTAAACCTATCCCACTCTCTAGATACCCCTTAGCACGTCAAGGAATATTATTTGGGTGTCCAGCCATGGAGAAGAGTTTAGACACTAGGAGAAGATAAGGATCACACCCATTATCAAGAAATCACATTACGATTCTCTTTTTAACCTGTTCCTTAAAACACTAGTGCTTAGGAAATCTATTGGAGGCAGAAGCAGTCAAGGGTAGCTTAGGGTTAGGGTCAGGGTTAGGGTTAGGGTTAGGGTACGGCTTAGGGTACGGGTTCGGGTACGGGTTCGTGTACGGTGTAGGGTATGGGTTAGGGTTAGGGTTAGGGTTAGTTTGAAGGTTAGGGCTCGGTTTAGGGTACAGGTTAGGATTAGGGTTCGTGTTAGTGTTAGGGTAGGGGTTAGGGTTAGGTTACGCGTTAGGTTTAGGGTAGTTATTAAACCTATCCCACTCCCTAGATACCCCTTAGCACGTCAAGGAATATTATTTGGGGGTCCAGCCATGGAGAAGAGTTTAGACAGTAGGAGAAGATAAGGAACACACCCATTATCCTGAAATCTCATTAGGATTCTCTTTTTAACCTGTTCCTTAATACACTAGTGCTTAGGAAATATATTGGAGGCAGAAGCAGTCAAGGGTAGCTTAGGGTTAGGGTTAGGTTTAGGGTTAGGGTTAGGGTTAGGGTTAGGGTTAGGATACGGCTTAGGTTACGGGTTCGGGTACGGGTTCGGGTATGGCGTAGGGTATGGGTTAGGGTTAGGGTTAGGGTTAGTTTGAGGGTTAGGGCTCGGTTTAGGTTACGGGTTAGGATTAAGGTATGTCTTAGGGTTAGGGTAGGGGTTAGGGTTAGGGTACGCGTTAGGGTTAGGGTAGTTATTAAACCTATCCCACTCTCTAGATAACCCTTAGCACGTCAAGGAATATTATTTGGGGGTCCAGCCATGGAGAAGAGTTTAGACACTATGAGAAGATAAGGAACACACCCATTATCAATAAATCACATTAGGATTCTCTTTTTAACCTGTTCCTTAAAACACTAGTGCTTAGGAAATCTATTGGATGCAGAAGCAGTCAAGGGTAGCTTAGGGTTAGGGTTTGGGTTAGGGTACGGCTTAGGGTACGGGTTCGGGTACGGGTTCGGGTACGGGTTTGGGTATGGCGTACGATATGGGTTAGGGTTAGGGTTAGGGTTAGTTTGAGGGTTAGGGCTCGGTTTAGGGTACGGGTTAGGATTAGGGTACGTGTTAGGGTTAGGGTAGGGGTTAGGGTTAGGGTACGCGTTAGGGTTAGGGTAGTTATTAAACCTATCCCACTCTCTAGATACCCCTTAGCACGTCAAGGAATATTATTTGGGTGTCCAGCCATGGAGAAGAGTTTAGACACTAGGAGAAGATAAGGATCACACCCATTATCAAGAAATCACATTAGGATTCTCTTTTTAACCTGTTCCGTAAAACACTAGTGCTTAGGAAATCTATTGGAGGCAGAAGCAGTCAAGGGTAGCTTAGGGTTAGGGTTAGGGTTAGGGTTAGGGTTAGCTTTAGGGTACGGCTTAGGGTACGGGTTCGGGTACGGGTTCGGGTACGGCGTAGGGTATGGGTTAGGGTTAGGGTTAGGGTTAGTTTGAGGGTTAGGGCTCGGTTTAGGGTACGGGTTAGGATTAGGGTACGTGTTAGGGTTAGGGTACGCGTTAGGGTTAGGGTAGTTATTAAACCTATCCCACACTCTAGATACCCCTTAGCACGTCAAGGAATATTTTTGGGTGTCCAGCCATGGAGAAGAGTTTAGACACTAGGAGAAGATAAGGAACACACCCATTATCAAGAAATCACATTAGGATTCTCTTTTTAACCTGTTCCTTAAAACACTAGTGCTTAGGAAATGTATTGGAGGCAGAAGCAGTCAAGGGTAGCTTAGGGTTAGGGTTAGGGTTAGGGTTAGGGTTAGGGTACGGCTTAGGGTACGGGTTCGGGTACGGGTTCGTGTACGCTGTAGGGTATGGGTTAGGGTTAGGGTTAGGGTTAGTTTGAAGGTTAGGGCTCGGTTTAGGGTACGGGTTAGGATTAGGGTTCGTGTTAGGGTTAGGGTAGGGGTTAGGGTTAGGGTACGCGTTAGGGTTAGGGTAGTTATTAAACCTATCCCACTCTCTAGATACCCCTTAGCACGTCAAGGAATATTATTTGCGGGTCCAGCCATGGAGAAGAGTTTAGACACTAGGAGAAGATCAGGAACACACCCATTATCAAGAAATCACATTAGGATTCTCTTTTTAACCTGTTCCTTAATACACTAGTGCTTAGGAAATCTATTGGAGGCAGAAGCAGTCAAGGGTAGCTTAGGGTTAGGGTTACGGTGAGGGTTAGGGTTAGGGTATGGCTTAGGGTACGGGTTCGGGTACGGGTTCGGGTACGGCGTAGGGTATGGGTTAGGTTTAGGGTTAGGGTTAGTTTGAGGGATAGGGCTCGGTTTAGGTTACGGGTTAGGATTAGGGTACGTGTTAGGGTTAGGGTAGGGGTTAGGGTTAGGGTACGCGTTAGGGTTAGGGTAGTTATTAAACATATCCCACTCTCTAGATACCCCTTAGCACGTCAAGGTATATTATTTGGGGGTCCAGCCATGGAGAAGAGTTTAGACACTAGGAGAAGATAAGGAACACACCCATTATCAATAAATCACATTAGGATTCTATTTTTAACCTGTTCCTTAAAACACTAGTGCTTAGGAAATCTATTGGAGGCAGAAGCAGTCAAGGGTAGCTTAGGGTTAGGGTTACGGTTAGGGTTAGGGTTAGGGTATGGCTTAGGGTACGGGTTCGGGTACGGGTTCGGGTACGGCGTAGGGTATGGGTTAGGGTTAGGGTTAGGGTTAGTTTGAGGGTTAGGGCTCCGTTTAGGGTACGGGTTAGGATTAGGGTACGTGTTAGGGTTAGGGTAGGGGTTAGGGTTAGGGTACGCGTTAGGGTTAGGGTAGTTATTAAACCTATCCCACTCTCTGGATAACCCTTAGCACGTCAAGGAATATTATTTGGGGGTCCAGCCATGGAGAAGAGTTTAGACACTAGGAGAAGATAAGGAACACACCCATTATCAATAAATCACATTAGGATTCTCTTTTTAACCTGTTCCTTAAAACACTAGTGCTTAGGAAATCTATTGGAGGCAGAAGCAGTCAAGGGTAGCTTAGGGTTAGGGTTAGGGTTAGGGTACGGCTTAGGGTACGGGTTCGGTTACGGGTTCGGGTACGGGTTCGGGTACGGCGTAGGGTATGGGTTAGGTTTAGGGTTAGGGTTAGTTTGAGGGATAGGGCTCGGTTTAGGTTACGGGTTAGGATTAGGGTACGTGTTAGGGTTAGGGTAGGGGTTAGGGTTAGGGTACGCGTTAGGGTTAGGGTAGTTATTAAACATATCCCACTCTCTAGATACCCCTTAGCACGTCAAGGTATATTATTTGGGGGTCCAGCCATGGAGAAGAGTTTAGACACTAGGAGAAGATAAGGAACACACCCATTATCAAGAAATCACATTAGGATTCTCTTTTTAACCTGTTCCTTAAAACACTAGTGCTTAGGAAATCTATTGGAGGCAGAAGCAGTCAAGGGTAGCTTAGGGTTAGGGTTTGGGTTAGCGTACGGCTTAGGGTACGGCTTAGGGTACGGGTTCGGGTACGGGTTTGGGTATGGCGTAGGATATGGGTTAGGGTTAGGGTTAGGGTTAGTTTGAGGGTTAGGGCTCGGTTTAGGGTACGGGTTAGGATTAGGGTACGTGTTAGGGTTAGGGTAGGGGTTAGGGTTAGGGTACGCGTTAGGGTTAGGGTAGTTATTAAACCTATCCCACTCTCTAGATACCCCTTAGCACGTCAAGGAATATTATTTGGGTGTCCAGCCATGGAGAAGAGTTTAGACACTAGGAGAAGATAAGGAACACACCCATTATCAAGAAATCACATTAGGATTCTCTTTTTAACCTGTTCCTTAAAACACTAGTGCTTAGGAAATCTATTGGAGGCAGAAGCAGTCAAGGGTAGCTTAGGGTTAGGGTTAGGTTTAGGGTTAGTGTTAGGGTTAGGGTACGGCTTAGTGTACGGGTTCGGGTATGGGTTCGGGTATGGCGTAGTGTATGGGTTAGGTTTAGGGTTAGGGTTAGTTTGAGGGTTAGGGCTCGGTTTAGGTTACGGGTTAGGATTAGGGTACGTCTTAGGGTTAGGGTAGGGGTTAGGGTTAGGGTACGCGTTAGGGTTAGGGTAGTTATTAAACCTATCCCACTCTCTAGATAACCCTTAGCACGTCAAGGAATATTATTTGGGGGTCCAGTCATGGAGAAGAGTTTAGACACTAGGAGAAGATAAGGAACACACCCATTAACAAGAAAAAACATTAGGATTCTCTTTTTAACCTGTTCCTTAAAACACTAGTGCTTAGGAAATCTATTGGAGGCAGAAGCAGTCAAGGGTAGCTTAGGGTTAGGGTTAGGGTTAGGGTTAGGGTTAGCTTTAGGGTACGGCTTAGGGTACGGGTTCGGTACGGGTTCGGGTACGGCGTAGGGTATGGGTTAGGGTTAGGGTTAGGGTTAGTTTGAAGGTTAGGGCTCGGTTTAGGGTACGGGTTAGGATTAGGGTTCGTGTTAGGGTTAGGGTAGGGGTTAGGGTTAGGGTACGCGTTAGGGTTAGGGTAGTTATTAAACCTATCCCACTCTCTAGATAACCCTTAGCACGTCAAGGAATATTATTTGGGGGTCCAGCCATGCAGAAGAGTTTAGACACTAGGAGAAGATAAGGAACACACCCATTATCAAGAAATCACATTAGGATTCTCTTTTTAACCTGTTCCTTAAAACACTAGTGCTTAGGAAATCTATTGGAGGCAGAAGCAGTCAAGGGTAGCTTAGGGTTAGGGTTAGGATTAGGGTTAGGGTTAGGGTTAGCGTACGGCTTAGGGTACGGTTTCGGGTACGGGTTCGTGTACGGCGTAGGGTATGGGTTAGGGTTAGGGTTAGTTTGAAGGTTAGGGCTCGGTTTAGGGTACGGTTTAGGATTAGGGTACGTGTTGGGGTTAGGGTAGGGGTTAGGGTTAGGGTACGCGTTAGGGTTAGGGTAGTTATTAAACCTATCCCACTCTCTAGATACCCCTTAGCACGTCAAGGAATATTATTTGGGTGTCCAGCCATGGAGAAGAGTTTAGACACTAGGAGAAGATAAGGAACACACCCATTATCAATAAATCACATTAGGATTCTATTTTTAACCTGTTCCTTAAAACACTAGTGCTTAGGAAATCTATTGGAGGCAGAAGCAGTCAAGGGTAGCTTAGGGTTAGGGTTTGGGTTAGGGTACGGCTTAGGGTACGGGTTCGGGTACGGGTTCGGGTACGGGTTTGGGTATGGCGTACGATATGGTTTAGGGTTAGGGTTAGGGTTAGTTTGAGGGTTAGGGCTCGGTTTAGGGTACGGGTTAGGATTAGGGTACGTGTTAGGGTTAGGGTAGGGGTTAGGGTTAGGGTACGCGTTAGGGTTAGGGTAGTTATTAAACCTATCCCACTCTCTAGATACCCCTTAGCACGTCAAGGAATATTATTTGGGTGTCCAGCCATGGAGAAGAGTTTAGACACTAGGAGAAGATAAGGATCACACCCATTATCAAGAAATCACATTACGATTCTCTTTTTAACCTGTTCCTTAAAACACTAGTGCTTAGGAAATCTATTGGAGGCAGAAGCAGTCAAGGGTAGCTTAGGGTTAGGGTCAGGGTTAGGGTTAGGGTTAGGGTACGGCTTAGGGTACGGGTTCGGGTACGGGTTCGTGTACGGTGTAGGGTATGGGTTAGGGTTAGGGTTAGGGTTAGTTTGAAGGTTAGGGCTCGGTTTAGGGTACAGGTTAGGATTAGGGTTCGTGTTAGTGTTAGGGTAGGGGTTAGGGTTAGGTTACGCGTTAGGTTTAGGGTAGTTATTAAACCTATCCCACTCCCTAGATACCCCTTAGCACGTCAAGGAATATTATTTGGGGGTCCAGCCATGGAGAAGAGTTTAGACAGTAGGAGAAGATAAGGAACACACCCATTATCCTGAAATCTCATTAGGATTCTCTTTTTAACCTGTTCCTTAATACACTAGTGCTTAGGAAATATATTGGAGGCAGAAGCAGTCAAGGGTAGCTTAGGGTTAGGGTTAGGTTTAGGGTTAGGGTTAGGGTTAGGGTTAGGGTTAGGATACGGCTTAGGTTACGGGTTCGGGTACGGGTTCGGGTATGGCGTAGGGTATGGGTTAGGGTTAGGGTTAGGGTTAGTTTGAGGGTTAGGGCTCGGTTTAGGTTACGGGTTAGGATTAAGGTATGTCTTAGGGTTAGGGTAGGGGTTAGGGTTAGGGTACGCGTTAGGGTTAGGGTAGTTATTAAACCTATCCCACTCTCTAGATAACCCTTAGCACGTCAAGGAATATTATTTGGGGGTCCAGCCATGGAGAAGAGTTTAGACACTATGAGAAGATAAGGAACACACCCATTATCAATAAATCACATTAGGATTCTCTTTTTAACCTGTTCCTTAAAACACTAGTGCTTAGGAAATCTATTGGATGCAGAAGCAGTCAAGGGTAGCTTAGGGTTAGGGTTTGGGTTAGGGTACGGCTTAGGGTACGGGTTCGGGTACGGGTTCGGGTACGGGTTTGGGTATGGCGTACGATATGGGTTAGGGTTAGGGTTAGGGTTAGTTTGAGGGTTAGGGCTCGGTTTAGGGTACGGGTTAGGATTAGGGTACGTGTTAGGGTTAGGGTAGGGGTTAGGGTTAGGGTACGCGTTAGGGTTAGGGTAGTTATTAAACCTATCCCACTCTCTAGATACCCCTTAGCACGTCAAGGAATATTATTTGGGTGTCCAGCCATGGAGAAGAGTTTAGACACTAGGAGAAGATAAGGATCACACCCATTATCAAGAAATCACATTAGGATTCTCTTTTTAACCTGTTCCGTAAAACACTAGTGCTTAGGAAATCTATTGGAGGCAGAAGCAGTCAAGGGTAGCTTAGGGTTAGGGTTAGGGTTAGGGTTAGGGTTAGCTTTAGGGTACGGCTTAGGGTACGGGTTCGGGTACGGGTTCGGGTACGGCGTAGGGTATGGGTTAGGGTTAGGGTTAGGGTTAGTTTGAGGGTTAGGGCTCGGTTTAGGGTACGGGTTAGGATTAGGGTACGTGTTAGGGTTAGGGTACGCGTTAGGGTTAGGGTAGTTATTAAACCTATCCCACACTCTAGATACCCCTTAGCACGTCAAGGAATATTTTTGGGTGTCCAGCCATGGAGAAGAGTTTAGACACTAGGAGAAGATAAGGAACACACCCATTATCAAGAAATCACATTAGGATTCTCTTTTTAACCTGTTCCTTAAAACACTAGTGCTTAGGAAATGTATTGGAGGCAGAAGCAGTCAAGGGTAGCTTAGGGTTAGGGTTAGGGTTAGGGTTAGGGTTAGGGTACGGCTTAGGGTACGGGTTCGGGTACGGGTTCGTGTACGCTGTAGGGTATGGGTTAGGGTTAGGGTTAGGGTTAGTTTGAAGGTTAGGGCTCGGTTTAGGGTACGGGTTAGGATTAGGGTTCGTGTTAGGGTTAGGGTAGGGGTTAGGGTTAGGGTACGCGTTAGGGTTAGGGTAGTTATTAAACCTATCCCACTCTCTAGATACCCCTTAGCACGTCAAGGAATATTATTTGCGGGTCCAGCCATGGAGAAGAGTTTAGACACTAGGAGAAGATCAGGAACACACCCATTATCAAGAAATCACATTAGGATTCTCTTTTTAACCTGTTCCTTAATACACTAGTGCTTAGGAAATCTATTGGAGGCAGAAGCAGTCAAGGGTAGCTTAGGGTTAGGGTTACGGTGAGGGTTAGGGTTAGGGTATGGCTTAGGGTACGGGTTCGGGTACGGGTTCGGGTACGGCGTAGGGTATGGGTTAGGTTTAGGGTTAGGGTTAGTTTGAGGGATAGGGCTCGGTTTAGGTTACGGGTTAGGATTAGGGTACGTGTTAGGGTTAGGGTAGGGGTTAGGGTTAGGGTACGCGTTAGGGTTAGGGTAGTTATTAAACCTATCCCACTCTCTAGATAACCCTTAGCACGTCAAGGAATATTATTTGGGGGTCCAGTCATGGAGAAGAGTTTAGACACTAGGAGAAGATAAGGAACACACCCATTAACAAGAAAAAACATTAGGATTCTCTTTTTAACCTGTTCCTTAAAACACTAGTGCTTAGGAAATCTATTGGAGGCAGAAGCAGTCAAGGGTAGCTTAGGGTTAGGGTTAGGGTTAGGGTTAGGGTTAGCTTTAGGGTACGGCTTAGGGTACGGGTTCGGTACGGGTTCGGGTACGGCGTAGGGTATGGGTTAGGGTTAGGGTTAGGGTTAGTTTGAAGGTTAGGGCTCGGTTTAGGGTACGGGTTAGGATTAGGGTTCGTGTTAGGGTTAGGGTAGGGGTTAGGGTTAGGGTACGCGTTAGGGTTAGGGTAGTTATTAAACCTATCCCACTCTCTAGATAACCCTTAGCACGTCAAGGAATATTATTTGGGGGTCCAGCCATGCAGAAGAGTTTAGACACTAGGAGAAGATAAGGAACACACCCATTATCAAGAAATCACATTAGGATTCTCTTTTTAACCTGTTCCTTAAAACACTAGTGCTTAGGAAATCTATTGGAGGCAGAAGCAGTCAAGGGTAGCTTAGGGTTAGGGTTAGGATTAGGGTTAGGGTTAGGGTTAGCGTACGGCTTAGGGTACGGTTTCGGGTACGGGTTCGTGTACGGCGTAGGGTATGGGTTAGGGTTAGGGTTAGTTTGAAGGTTAGGGCTCGGTTTAGGGTACGGTTTAGGATTAGGGTACGTGTTGGGGTTAGGGTAGGGGTTAGGGTTAGGGTACGCGTTAGGGTTAGGGTAGTTATTAAACCTATCCCACTCTCTAGATACCCCTTAGCACGTCAAGGAATATTATTTGGGTGTCCAGCCATGGAGAAGAGTTTAGACACTAGGAGAAGATAAGGAACACACCCATTATCAATAAATCACATTAGGATTCTATTTTTAACCTGTTCCTTAAAACACTAGTGCTTAGGAAATCTATTGGAGGCAGAAGCAGTCAAGGGTAGCTTAGGGTTAGGGTTTGGGTTAGGGTACGGCTTAGGGTACGGGTTCGGGTACGGGTTCGGGTACGGGTTTGGGTATGGCGTACGATATGGTTTAGGGTTAGGGTTAGGGTTAGTTTGAGGGTTAGGGCTCGGTTTAGGGTACGGGTTAGGATTAGGGTACGTGTTAGGGTTAGGGTAGGGGTTAGGGTTAGGGTACGCGTTAGGGTTAGGGTAGTTATTAAACCTATCCCACTCTCTAGATACCCCTTAGCACGTCAAGGAATATTATTTGGGTGTCCAGCCATGGAGAAGAGTTTAGACACTAGGAGAAGATAAGGATCACACCCATTATCAAGAAATCACATTACGATTCTCTTTTTAACCTGTTCCTTAAAACACTAGTGCTTAGGAAATCTATTGGAGGCAGAAGCAGTCAAGGGTAGCTTAGGGTTAGGGTCAGGGTTAGGGTTAGGGTTAGGGTACGGCTTAGGGTACGGGTTCGGGTACGGGTTCGTGTACGGTGTAGGGTATGGGTTAGGGTTAGGGTTAGGGTTAGTTTGAAGGTTAGGGCTCGGTTTAGGGTACAGGTTAGGATTAGGGTTCGTGTTAGTGTTAGGGTAGGGGTTAGGGTTAGGTTACGCGTTAGGTTTAGGGTAGTTATTAAACCTATCCCACTCCCTAGATACCCCTTAGCACGTCAAGGAATATTATTTGGGGGTCCAGCCATGGAGAAGAGTTTAGACAGTAGGAGAAGATAAGGAACACACCCATTATCCTGAAATCTCATTAGGATTCTCTTTTTAACCTGTTCCTTAATACACTAGTGCTTAGGAAATATATTGGAGGCAGAAGCAGTCAAGGGTAGCTTAGGGTTAGGGTTAGGTTTAGGGTTAGGGTTAGGGTTAGGGTTAGGGTTAGGATACGGCTTAGGTTACGGGTTCGGGTACGGGTTCGGGTATGGCGTAGGGTATGGGTTAGGGTTAGGGTTAGGGTTAGTTTGAGGGTTAGGGCTCGGTTTAGGTTACGGGTTAGGATTAAGGTATGTCTTAGGGTTAGGGTAGGGGTTAGGGTTAGGGTACGCGTTAGGGTTAGGGTAGTTATTAAACCTATCCCACTCTCTAGATAACCCTTAGCACGTCAAGGAATATTATTTGGGGGTCCAGCCATGGAGAAGAGTTTAGACACTATGAGAAGATAAGGAACACACCCATTATCAATAAATCACATTAGGATTCTCTTTTTAACCTGTTCCTTAAAACACTAGTGCTTAGGAAATCTATTGGATGCAGAAGCAGTCAAGGGTAGCTTAGGGTTAGGGTTTGGGTTAGGGTACGGCTTAGGGTACGGGTTCGGGTACGGGTTCGGGTACGGGTTTGGGTATGGCGTACGATATGGGTTAGGGTTAGGGTTAGGGTTAGTTTGAGGGTTAGGGCTCGGTTTAGGGTACGGGTTAGGATTAGGGTACGTGTTAGGGTTAGGGTAGGGGTTAGGGTTAGGGTACGCGTTAGGGTTAGGGTAGTTATTAAACCTATCCCACTCTCTAGATACCCCTTAGCACGTCAAGGAATATTATTTGGGTGTCCAGCCATGGAGAAGAGTTTAGACACTAGGAGAAGATAAGGATCACACCCATTATCAAGAAATCACATTAGGATTCTCTTTTTAACCTGTTCCGTAAAACACTAGTGCTTAGGAAATCTATTGGAGGCAGAAGCAGTCAAGGGTAGCTTAGGGTTAGGGTTAGGGTTAGGGTTAGGGTTAGCTTTAGGGTACGGCTTAGGGTACGGGTTCGGGTACGGGTTCGGGTACGGCGTAGGGTATGGGTTAGGGTTAGGGTTAGGGTTAGTTTGAGGGTTAGGGCTCGGTTTAGGGTACGGGTTAGGATTAGGGTACGTGTTAGGGTTAGGGTACGCGTTAGGGTTAGGGTAGTTATTAAACCTATCCCACACTCTAGATACCCCTTAGCACGTCAAGGAATATTTTTGGGTGTCCAGCCATGGAGAAGAGTTTAGACACTAGGAGAAGATAAGGAACACACCCATTATCAAGAAATCACATTAGGATTCTCTTTTTAACCTGTTCCTTAAAACACTAGTGCTTAGGAAATGTATTGGAGGCAGAAGCAGTCAAGGGTAGCTTAGGGTTAGGGTTAGGGTTAGGGTTAGGGTTAGGGTACGGCTTAGGGTACGGGTTCGGGTACGGGTTCGTGTACGCTGTAGGGTATGGGTTAGGGTTAGGGTTAGGGTTAGTTTGAAGGTTAGGGCTCGGTTTAGGGTACGGGTTAGGATTAGGGTTCGTGTTAGGGTTAGGGTAGGGGTTAGGGTTAGGGTACGCGTTAGGGTTAGGGTAGTTATTAAACCTATCCCACTCTCTAGATACCCCTTAGCACGTCAAGGAATATTATTTGCGGGTCCAGCCATGGAGAAGAGTTTAGACACTAGGAGAAGATAAGGAACACACCCATTATCAAGAAATCACATTAGGATTCTCTTTTTAACCTGTTCCTTAATACACTAGTGCTTAGGAAATCTATTGGAGGCAGAAGCAGTCAAGGGTAGCTTAGGGTTAGGGTTACGGTGAGGGTTAGGGTTAGGGTATGGCTTAGGGTACGGGTTCGGGTACGGGTTCGGGTACGGCGTAGGGTATGGGTTAGGGTTAGGGTTAGGGTTAGTTTGAGGGTTAGGGCTCCGTTTAGGGTACGGGTTAGGATTAGGGTACGTGTTAGGGTTAGGGTAGGGGTTAGGGTTAGGGTACGCGTTAGGGTTAGGGTAGTTATTAAACCTATCCCACTCTCTAGATACCCCTTAGCACGTCAAGGAATATTATTTGGGGGTCCAGCCATGGAGAAGAGTTTAGACACTAGGAGAAGATAAGGAACACACCCATTATCAAGAAATCACATTAGGATTCTCTTTTTAACCTGTTCCTTAAAACACTAGTGCTTAGGAAATCTATTGGAGGCAGAAGCAGTCAAGGGTAGCTTAGGGTTAGGGTTAGGGTTAGGGCTAGGGTTAGGACACGGCTTAGGGTACGGGTTCGGGTACGGGTTCGTGTACGGCGTAGGGTATGGGTTAGGTTTAGGGTTAGGGTTAGTTTGAAGCTTAGGGCTCGGTTTAGGGTATGGGTTAGGATTAGGGTTCGTGTTAGGGTTAGGGTAGGGGTTAGGGTTAGGGTACGCATTAGGGTTAGGGTAGTTATTAAACCTATCCCACTCTCTAGATACCCCTTAGCACGTCAAGGAATATTATTTGGGGGTCCAGCCATGGAGAAGAGTTTAGACACTAGGAGAAGATAAGGAACACACCCATTATCCTGAAATCACATTAGGATTCTCTTTTTAACCTGTTCCTTAATACACTAGTGCTTAGGAAATCTATTGGAGGCAGAAGCAGTCAAGGGTAGCTTAGGGTTAGGGTTACGGTTAGGGTTAGGGTTAGGGTATGGCTTAGGGTACGGGTTCGGGTACGGGTTCGGGTACGGCGTAGGGTATGGGATAGGGTTAGGGTTAGGGTTAGTTTGAGGGTTAGGGCTCGGTTTAGGGTACGGGTTAGGATTAGGGTACGTGTTAGGGTTAGGGTAGGGGTTAGGGTTAGGGTACGCGTTAGGGTTAGGGTAGTTATTAAACCTATCCCACTCTCTAGATACCCCTTAGCACGTCAAGGAATATTAATTGGGGGTCCAGCCATGGAGAAGAGTTTAGACACTAGGAGAAGATAAGGAACACACCCATTATCAAGAAATCACATTAGGATTCTCTTTTTAACCTGTTCCTTAAAACACTAGTGCTTAGGAAATCTATTGGAGGCAGAAGCAGTCAAGGGTAGCTTAGGGTTAGGGTTAGGGTTAGGGTACGGCTTAGGGTACGGGTTAGGTTATGGGTTCGGGTACGGGTTCGGGTACGGCGTAGGGTATGGGTTAGGTTTAGGGTTAGGGTTAGTTTGAGGGTTAGGGCTCGGTTTAGGTTACGGGTTAGGATTAGGGTACGTGTTAGGGTTAGGGTAGGGGTTAGGGTTAGGGTACGCGTTAGGGTTAGGGTAGTTATTAAACATATCCCACTCTCTAGATACCCCTTAGCACGTCAAGGTATATTATTTGGGGGTCCAGCCATGGAGAAGAGTTTAGACACTAGGAGAAGATAAGGAACACACCCATTATCAAGAAATCACATTAGGATTCTCTTTTTAACCTGTTCCTTAAAACACTATTGCTTAGGAAATCTATTGGAGGCAGAAGCAGTCAAGGGTAGCTTAGGGTTAGGGTTTGGGTTAGCGTACGGCTTAGGGTACGGGTTCGGGTACGGGTTCGGGTACGGGTTTGGGTATGGCGTAGGATATGGGTTAGGGTTAGGGTTAGGGTTAGTTTGAGGGTTAGGGCTCGGTTTAGGGTACGGGTTAGGATTAGGGTACTTGTTAGTGTTAGGGTAGGGGTTAGGTTTAGGGTACGCATTAGGGTTAGGGTAGTTATTAAACCTATCCCACTCTCTAGATACCCCTTAGCACGTCAAGGAATATTATTTGGGTGTCCAGCCATGGAGAAGAGTTTAGACACTAGGAGAAGATAAGGAACACACCCATTATCAAGAAATCACATTAGGATTCTCTTTTTAACCTGTTCCTTAAAACACTAGTGCTTAGGAAATCTATTGGAGGCAGAAGCAGTCAAGGGTAGCTTAGGGTTAGGTTTAGGTTTAGGGTTATGGTTAGG
The DNA here is from genome assembly GCF_028021215.1 of Eschrichtius robustus. NCBI lineage: Eukaryota > Metazoa > Chordata > Mammalia > Artiodactyla > Eschrichtiidae > Eschrichtius > Eschrichtius robustus. The sequence continues at coordinate 1,078,733 of NW_027175201.1, forward strand.
GTTAGGGTACGGCTTAGTGTACGGGTTCGGGTACGGGTTCGGGTATGGCGTAGTGTATGGGTTAGGGTTAGGGTTAGGGTTAGTTTGAGGGTTAGGGCTCGGTTTAGGTTACGGGTTAGGATTAGGGTACGTCTTAGGGTTAGGGTAGGGGTTAGGGTTAGGGTACGCGTTAGGGTTAGGGTAGTTATTAAACCTATCCCACTCTCTAGATAACCCTTAGCACGTCAAGGAATATTATTTGGGGGTCCAGCCATGGAGAAGAGTTTAGACACTAGGAGAAGATAAGGAACACACCCATTATCAAGAAATCACATTAGGATTCTCTTTTTAACCTGTTCCTTAAAACACTAGTGCTTAGGAAATCTATTGGAGGCAGAAGCAGTCAAGGGTAGCTTAGGGTTAGGGTTAGGGTTAGGGTTAGGGTTAGCTTTAGGGTACGGCTTAGGGTACGGGTTCGGTACGGGTTCGGGTACGGCGTAGGGTATGGGTTAGGGTTAGGGTTAGGGTTAGTTTGAGGGTTAGGGCTCGGTTTAGGGTACGGGTTAGGATTAGGGTACGTGTTAGGGTTAGGGTACGCGTTAGGGTTAGGGTAGTTATTAAACCTATCCCACTCTCTAGATACCCCTTAGCACGTCAAGGAATATTATTTGGGTGTCCAGCCATGGAGAAGAGTTTAGACACTAGGAGAAGATAAGGAATACACCCATTATCAAGAAATCACATTAGGATTCTCTTTTTAACCTGTTCCTTAGTACACTAGTGCTTAGGAAATCTATTGGAGGCAGAAGCAGTCAAGGGTAGCTTAGGGTTAGGGTTTGGGTTAGTGTACGGCTTAGGTTACGGGTTCGGGTACGGGTTCGGGTACGGGTTTGGGTATGGCGTACGATATGGGTTAGGGTTAGGGTTAGGGTTAGTTTGAGGGTTAGGGCTCGGTTTAGGGTACGGGTTAGGATTAGGGTACGTGTTAGGGTTAGGGTAGGGGTTAGGGTTAGGGTACGCGTTAGGGTTAGGGTAGTTATTAAACCTATCCCACTCTCTAGATACCCCTTAGCACGTCAAGGAATATTATTTGGGTGTCCAGCCATGGAGAAGAGTTTAGACACTAGGAGAAGATAAGGATCACACCCATTATCAAGAAATCACATTACGATTCTCTTTTTAACCTGTTCCTTAAAACACTAGTGCTTAGGAAATCTATTGGAGGCAGAAGCAGTCAAGGGTAGCTTAGGGTTAGGGTTAGGGTTAGTGTTAGGGTTAGGGTACGGCTTAGGGTACGGGTTCGGGTACGGGTTCGTGTACGGCGTAGGGTATGGGTTAGGGTTAGGGTTAGGGTTAGTTTGAAGGTTAGGGCTCGGTTTAGGGTACAGGTTAGGATTAGGGTTCGTGTTAGTGTTAGGGTAGGGGTTAGGGTTAGGGTACGCGTTAGGTTTAGGGTAGTTATTAAACCTATCCCACTCCCTAGATACACCTTAGCACGTCAAGGAATATTATTTGGGGGTCCAGCCATGGAGAAGAGTTTAGACAGTAGGAGAAGATAAGGAACACACCCATTATCCTGAAATCACATTAGGATTCTCTTTTTAACCTGTTCCTTAATACACTAGTGCTTAGGAAATCTATTGGAGGCAGAAGCAGTCAAGGGTAGCTTAGGGTTAGGGTTACGGTGAGGGTTAGGGTTAGGGTATGGCTTAGGGTACGGGTTCGGGTACGGGTTCGGGTACGGCGTAGGGTATGGGTTAGGGTTAGGGTTACGGTTAGTTTGAGGGTTAGGGCTCCGTTTAGGGTACGGGTTAGGATTAGGTTACGTGTTAGGGTTAGGGTAGGGGTTAGGGTTAGGGTACGCGTTAGGGTTAGGGTAGTTATTAAACCTATCCCACTCTCTAGATACCCCTTAGCACGTCAAGGAATATTATTTGGGTGTCCAGCCATGGAGAAAAGTTTAGACACTAGGAGAAGATAAGGAACACACCCATTATCAAGAAATCACATTAGGATTCTCTTTTTAACCTGTTCCTTAAAACACTAGTGCTTAGGAAATCTATTGGAGGCAGAAGCAGTCAAGGGTAGCTTAGGGTTAGGGTTAGGGTTAGGGCTAGGGTTAGGACACGGCTTAGGGTACGGGTTCGGGTACGGGTTCGTGTACGGCGTAGGGTATGGGTTTGGGTTAGGGTTAGGGTTAGTTTGAAGGTTAGGGCTCGGTTTAGGGTATGGGTTAGGATTAGGGTTCGTGTTAGGGTTAGGGTAGGGGTTAGGGTTAGGGTACGCGTTAGAGTTAGGGTAGTTATTAAACCTATCCCACTCTCTAAATACCCCTTAGCACGTCAAGGAATATTATTTGGGGGTCCAGCCATGGAGAAGAGTTTAGACACTAGGAGAAGATAAGGAACACACCCATTATCCTGAAATCACATTAGGATTCTCTTTTTAACCTGTTCCTTAATACACTAGTGCTTAGGAAATCTATTGGAGGCAGAAGCAGTCAAGGGTAGCTTAGGGTTAGGGTTACGGTTAGGGTTAGGGTTAGGGTATGGCTTAGGGTACGGGTTCGGGTACGGGTTCGGGTACGGCGTAGGGTATGGGTTAGGGTTAGGGTTAGGGTTAGTTTGAGGGTTAGGGCTCGGTTTAGGGTACGGGTTAGGATTAGGGTACGTGTTAGGGTTAGGGTAGGGGTTAGGGTTAGGGTACGCGTTAGGGTTAGGGTAGTTATTAAACCTATCCCACTCTCTAGATACCCCTTAGCACGTCAAGGAATATTAATTGGGGGTCCAGCCATGGAGAAGAGTTTAGACACTAGGAGAAGATAAGGAACACACCCATTATCAAGAAATCACATTAGGATTCTCTTTTTAACCTGTTCCTTAAAACACTAGTGCTTAGGAAATCTATTGGAGGCAGAAGCAGTCAAGGGTAGCTTAGGGTTAGGTTTTGGGTTAGCGTACGGCTTAGGGTACGGGTTCGGGTACGGGTTCGGGTACGGGTTTGGGTATGGCGTAGGATATGGGTTAGGGTTAGGGTTAGGGTTAGTTTGAGGGTTAGGGCTCGGTTTAGGGTACGGGTTAGGATTAGGGTACGTGTTAGGGTTAGGGTAGGGGTTAGGGCTAGGGTACGCATTAGGGTTAGGGTAGTTATTAAACCTATCCCACTCTCTAGATACCCCTTAGCACGTCAAGGAATATTATTTGGGTGTCCAGCCATGGAGAAGAGTTTAGACACTAGGAGAAGATAAGGAACACACCCATTATCAAGAAATCACATTAGGATTCTCTTTTTAACCTGTTCCTTAAAACACTAGTGCTTAGGAAATCTATTGGAGGCAGAAGCAGTCAAGGGTAGCTTAGGGTTAGGGTTAGGGTTAGGGTACGGCTTAGTGTACGGGTTCGGGTACGGGTTCGGGTATGGGGTAGTGTATGGGTTAGGGTTAGGGTTAGGGTTAGTTTGAGGGTTAGGGCTCGGTTTAGGTTACGGGTTAGGATTAGGGTACGTCTTAGGGTTAGGGTAGGGGTTAGGGTTAGGGTACGCGTTAGGGTTAGGGTAGTTATTAAACCTATCCCACTCTCTAGATAACCCTTAGCACGTCAAGGAATATTATTTGGGGGTCCAGCCATGGAGAAGAGTTTAGACACTAGGAGAAGATAAGGAACACACCCATTATCAAGAAATCACATTAGGATTCTCTTTTTAACCTGTTCCTTAAAACACTAGTGCTTAGGAAATCTATTGGAGGCAGAAGCAGTCAAGGGTAGCTTAGGGTTAGGGTTAGGGTTAGGGTTAGGGTTACCTTTAGGGTATGGCTTAGGGTACGGGTTAGGTACGGGTTCGGGTACGGCGTAGGGTATGGGTTAGGGTTAGGGTTAGGGTTAGTTTGAGGGTTAGGGCTCGGTTTAGGGTACGGGTTAGGATTAGGGTACGTGTTAGGGTTAGGGTACGCGTTAGGGTTAGGGTAGTTATTAAACCTATCCCACTCTCTAGATACCCCTTAGCACGTCAAGGAATATTATTTGGGTGTCCAGCCATGGAGAAGAGTTTAGACACTAGGAGAAGATAAGGAATACACCCATTATCAAGAAATCACATTAGGATTCTCTTTTTAACCTGTTCCTTAGTACACTAGTGCTTAGGAAATCTATTGGAGGCAGAAGCAGTCAAGGGTAGCTTAGGGTTAGGGTTTGGGTTAGGGTACGGCTTAGGGTACGGGTTCGGGTACGGGTTCGGGTACGGGTTTGGGTATGGCGTACGATATGGGTTAGGGTTAGGGTTAGTGTTAGTTTGAGGGTTAGGGCTCGGTTTAGGGTACGGGTTAGGATTAGGGTACGTGTTAGGGTTAGGGTAGGGGTTAGGGTTAGGGTACGCGTTAGGGTTAGGGTAGTTATTAAACCTATCCCACTCTCTAGATACCCCTTAGCACGTCAAGGAATATTATTTGGGTGTCCAGACATGGAGAAGAGTTTAGACACTAGGAGAAGATAAGGATCACACCCATTATCAAGAAATCACATTACGATTCTCTTTTTAACCTGTTCCTTAAAACACTAGTGCTTAGGAAATCTATTGGAGGCAGAAGCAGTCAAGGGTAGCTTAGGGTTAGGGTTAGGGTTAGGGTTAGGGTTAGGGTACGGCTTAGGGTACGGGTTCGGGTACGGGTTCGTGTACTGCGTAGGGTATGGGTTAGGGTTAGGGTTAGGGTTAGTTTGAAGGTTAGGGCTCGGTTTAGGGTACAGGTTAGGATTAGGGTTCGTGTTAGTGTTAGGGTAGGGGTTAGGGTTAGGGTACGCGTTAGGTTTAGGGTAGTTATTAAACCTATCCCACTCCCTAGATACACCTTAGCACGTCAAGAAATA